>NC_046658.1:96884143-96902052 GCF_010883055.1 Belonocnema kinseyi | reverse complement strand
CAGCCTTGGAGGAGATTATGTTGAGAAATAAAAAAAAAAAATTCTTAAAAACGTTGTTTTTCTTGGTCAGGCCGGAAACTTATCAATCCACCCTCGTAGAGGCTAATTTTGGACTCGGAACTTCATCAAAAACATAGCTAAGGGGTAGGTATCGTAAATTTGGTTGAAAACGAAAAAAAAGTATTCTTCAAAAAAGGGGAAAAAGGAAGAACACTGGAAAGAGTGTGATGTCTGTAGGAGTTACAAATTCAAACTAGGGTGAAATATCGCTACAAAGGAGGTTTCAGTTCTTGTAAAGGGGGAGGGTCAGTAAGGCCGGTTTTTGGCCTAATTTATTTTTGGACCAAAAAATCTGAAAAAATCATGGTAGTATCTTATAAGTATCCCGAGTCGATTGCACGCTAAACGGACTACCTTCCACCCTCACCCCCAGCCACCCCACCCCTCCTACAAATATAGGAAACACCACTACCCACCAACTGTATTTTCGAGAGATTTGACACTCTCAAACATGTATTCTGAGGTTAGCTCGGGTTTACTATGGTTTTCGGGGTCGCCGAATACAAATCTGGCGTCCTTTGACTTTTATCGTGTCAGGTTCAAGGTCATTGGAAGGTCAAATCGAGAGAAAACGGTAAAAAATCCAAAAAAATACGTTATAGGTTTTTGGAGTCGCTAATTACGAATCTGGCCTCCGTTGAACTCTATCGCTTCAGGTTCAAGGTCATTTGAAGGTCAAATCGAGAAAACCCCGAAAACCAATAACATATATTTTTTTCAGCGTTTTCTCTCGATTTGACCTTCCCATGACCTTGAACCTGACGCGATAAAGGTCAGCGGACACCAGGTTCGTGATCAGCGACCCCAAAAACCTATAACATATTAAAAAAATTTTTTTTAACCGTTTTTCTCGATTTGACCTTCAAATGACCTTGAAATGACCTTGAATCTGAAGCGATAGAGTTCAACAGATGCCAGATTCGTAATTAGCGACTCCAAAAACCTATAACGTATTTTTTTGGATTTTTTTACCGTTTTCTCTCGATTTGACCTTCCAATTAGGCCAAAAACCGTTCTTATCGACCCTCTCCCTTTGGTTTAAAACCGAAAAAAGGAAATTCTTTAAAAAAGGGGAAAAGAGAATAATAGTGAAAAGAGTCTGAAGTCTGTAAGACTTAAAAAATAAAACTAGGGGTTACATTTCCACTCGAAACTACATAAAAAATATAGTTACGGCCTACGAGAGAGGTGCCACGTGTTATAAATTTTGTTTAAAACGGAAAAAAGGGAATTCTTTAAAAAAGGGCAAGAGACAATAATAGTGGAAAGACAGTGAAGTCTTTAGAAATTACAGGTTCAAATCGGGGGCTAAATTATGACTCAGTTCTACATCAGAAAGATATAGCTACATGTGAGGTGTCGTAAATTTGGTGGAAAACAAAAAAAAAGGAATTCTTTAAAAAAGGGGAAAAGAAAAGAATATTGGAAAGGGTGTTAAATCTGTAAGAGTTACAGGTTCAAAGTGGGGACTAAATTTGATTGAAAGCGGAAAAAAAGGATTCTTGAAAAGGGGGGAACAGAGAATAATAGTGGAAAGAGTATGAAATCTTTAGGAGTTGCAGGTTCAAAGTAGGGGCTAAATTTGGACTCGGATCTGCATCACAAACATAGCTAAGGGGTAGTTGTTGTAAATTTGGTTGGAAACCGGAAAAAGGTATTCTTCAAAAAAGGGGAAAAGAGAATAATAGTGGAAGAAGAATTTATGATCATGAAGATCCCGGGGGCGGGTGGTTCTAGATTGGATCTTTTTACTAGCTGGCTTCGTTAGGGACGTTCGAAGTGATTACGAAAACGTTAATGCGCGGGGTCGAGGAACGGGAGGCGCGAAAAGTGAAAGAGCAAAAGAAAAAGGAATAAAATAATAGGGACGGGTTAGGGGTGGCGGAAGGGAACCTTATTGAAGGGGAAAGAAGAGACTTGGGGCCTGAGGGTAACGCAGCACGACGCAGCAACGACTTGCCTTCGTAAGCTTGTAATAAGAGCTGGCAGAAAGTTAAGTGAACCATGAAGTGAGGCTGTAGGCCCGAGAGTTCCTGGAACTTAGTCTTCCCTTCCAGAACTCCATAGTCGACGGCTTTTTACTCCTCCTCCTTAAATATAACATATAACCACCCACACCCATAAATTTTATCCAGCATGCTTACCTTCCTTTCTTTCTTCATAACGATCTGTTATGTTTTAGATTAGAACACTGTTGGTGATTAGTTCTTTGACATGTTTCTACATCAATGACGAGTTTCAAGATTCCTATCCAGATTTTGCACCAGATGTCAAACTGCCAGTTGTCAAAGTGTACCGAAAAGCATTTTTTTCTTGACAACAATTGCTGGACAGTTATATTTTCAGCGAAATTTGATGTTTTTTTTAAGGACCGTAAAGATTCCAGATACAATCTATAAATGCTATTTTCTAGGGTTTCGTAGTCCCGGAGAGAAACCCATATAGTTTCAGTCGAGTGTCCGTCTTTCCATCCGTCATCCTACTTTTTTCTAAAAAGGAAAAATGAGGGGAACTCCTAAATCATAACTCACAACTCATATAAGACGTAAGACGAAATAAAGAGAGGGGCGAAATATTAGCGAGGGGCTATTCATTTCGAAGTCCGCTGAAGTCAATGTAATGTTATTCTAACAATGTGGTGCGACTTCAGTGGTACTTTCGTGACTTCGTTTGAATCTAGTTTTTGAATTCGTTAGTTGTTGACTTCAATGAATTCAAGCAATGACTGTCGACTTCGTTCTGACTTCGCCCTGCCTTCATGACTCGTTTTGACTCGATGCGTACTGTACATTGCAGCGTGACGCCCTTTTCGATTATTTGTATACCAGTCGATCTCGACCTCGATGACTTCGTTCTGACTTCGTACTGGCTTGGCACTGACTTCGCACGACGCTACGCCCATCTTTGCTGACTCACTACATTGTATGACGACTCTATCCTTATTCTTAAGACTTCAAATACTCAAGATATAAAAAATTAACTAAATTGTTAAAATTTCAAATAAAAAAGGTGAGTTATCTAGAAGACAGTTGAACTTTCAACTCGACAACATGAAATTTTCCACCAAAAACTACATTTTCAACCATGGTTGAATTTTAAACTAAAATAATATAATTTTTAACCCAAAGAGATCAATTTTTAACAAAATAGTTGAATTTTTAAGCCAAAAAGACGAATTTTGTACAAAACAGTTCGATTTTCAATTCGAAATTATGAAATTTCAAGAAAAAGTGTTAATTTTTAACAAAAATAATGAATTTTTAACAAAATTGTTACATTTTTTACCGAAGAGATAGATCCTCAACTAAACAAATTATTTATTAATAAAGTAGAGTAACCTGGAACAAAGTAATTGAATTTTCAACCAAGAACATTAATTCTCCATAAAAAAAAGACGAACTAACAACAAAATACAGGAATTTTCACCAAATTGTTCAATTTACACCTAGAATCGATTAGTTTTCAACTAGTAATGGAATAGTAAATTTCCAGTTGAAAAATATTTTTTTAACGAAAAAACTACTATTTTCAACAAAATATATAAACTTTTAATCAGTCAAATAAAATTTTAACAAAAATATATAAATTTTGGACCAAAACTCTGGTAGTTGACTTTACAATATTAATATTCGTAAAAATCTCTTCATTTTTACAGACTAAAGAATAATAGTTCATATAAAGATTAGAGTTTATTTCTATTCTTTTTTCAAATTTCAGGCCCCAAAGAAATGATGAAATTGTACTATTGTAAGACTAAATACCATATTAACGTATTTCTTTTTCTAAAACAAATTTCAATTAGGTTCCACCCTTATTTAATCAGCAAAATTTATATGAATGTTCGTTCCATTACTTTATCAAATCTTAGTATGATTGTTGAGAGGGGGGAGGGGCCAGAGTAAAATGTACGGTATCTCACATGGAGAAGAGGGGATTGAAAATGTAGAAAAATATTTTACGTAATTTATGGATGGCCCCTATTGAACTCACACTATAATGCTATCGCTTCGATTCGCGTTTCCTGTCGTAAACATGTGCCCCGATAAAAAAAGGAACCCCCAAAGTAAGAAATCTGTGAAAGAGATGGTCGAAACTCGAAGGGCTATACACAGGAGGGAGTACGTGAACGCGTTGCCAAAGCGAAAGAAAGACAAGAAGAGAAAGAAAGGATAAAAAGGAAATAAAAAATTCAGCACGGATTAGCGCGCTCCAGGGCAATTAGAACCTTTCGCACCGGGAATCTTCAAAGGGTGGGGCAAAACCAGTTCCCGATGGAGTCAAGTCTTCCCCGCAAAAGAGGTCAGGAAACGACTTCGTGAATCGACTTTTTAAGAGGAAAGGGGTTGAGAAAAAGTATTGAAGAAGCGTGGCGGTAGGTGCGGAGAAGAGGAAAACCGCATGGGTAGTCTGGAGGCAAAGAAGAGAGCTTGTTTCGCAAATTCGCGGAATCGTGCATTGCAGGGCCAGAATATGAAGGGGGAAGGATGACCAAGAAGAGGATGAGAAACAGGAGAAGGAGTCGGTGCGGAGAAGCAAGAAGAAGAATAAGAAGGGCCCAGATAAAAAATACAGATTGTTGCCCACGCGCTCCGAGGGAGACGCTTCCCTCCTGGCTGCTTTGCCGATTCTAAGAACGAATCAAGATGGCGTCCACAAAAGAACTCCTCGCGGGCCCTCATTGCGCCTTAGCCTTAGCGAGTGTAGGTACACGTGAATTACCAAGCGACCGAACCGTTTCACTTTGAGAGAAGAAAGAAAGAGAGAAAGAAAAAAAGAAAACGGGAGCTGCCACGCACGGCACGTAACCGTTCTTTGGAATACATCCATAGTACCTGGCGAGGTTTTTCCTGGAATTGCTTCCGATGCCCAGCATACGTGCTTCTTTTACCTCCAATTACCCCCAGGATACGCTCGAAAGGATAATTCATGACATTCCGTGCCAAAAATTTCGTTGTCTCCTTCAGAAATCTCGCCTTTTCATATTTTGATTTTCAACTTTGTTTTTATGTTGATATATTAAAAGAATGAGACAAGTTAGCATGTCACTTGAGTCGATAACATTCAATATTAATGCTCTATTTATCAACAACCTCTCCCGCAAAATCTAAACTACTATTCGCATAATGGAAAATTTAATTTATCGAACAAGACATCCTTATTCGATAATAAATCATCGAAGTCTTGGCAAAAACTTAAATAACACTATGCTTTTAGCGAAAGGACTCGTAAATATTTACCAAGCACTAGAACTATTTTACAACCGTGAACTGAATTTCTTGTTAGCAGTCTTGCAACAAGAGCAATTTATAAACTACGGATAGACCCCGAAATCCTATAGATACTCCTACCACTTCACCTTTCTCCTCGCCTTTCTCTAATCCTAAATAATTTGAAAAAAAATCAGCTTTGCAGTTTCCTATTTAAGAACAGATTTTGATTGCAGAATAATTTAATCCCCACACAGTCGATTTCTAAAGAAACAGAGAATCGAATAATTAATTGCAGATCGATCAAAGCCACTCACGTAAGGGAGCGTATTGTCTGCACTTAAAGTTACCACGTGATTTTACACCGAGAGACGACATTGGATAATACCTGACTATTTATAACGCAGCTAGTGACACTGGAAGTTACATAAGCTTACATTATTCATATCGTATGCCATCGTGCTTCCTCCGTTCTGCCAGGACCTAAGTGTTTGCGTCTGGTCTATGTAGCACTTAACAGCTTGCACGCAAGTGCCTGCGCAATTTTTCCAGACAATAACATCAGTCATACAATCATCTGGTTGATTGCTTTCGCCTATGCAGGCAAGTTTCCAAGTGCCAACCAGTTCTGAAAATAACGCCTCTTTCTTCATTCTAACGTAAAGACCTTTTAACTTATTACCAATCAGTAAACATAGAATTTACTTGCATGATTTGATGTTCTCGGTTAGTAATAGCAATCCTCTAGCAAAGGATATCAAAACCCCGGAAAAAGATGATAGCCTCTTAATGAGCAATAAGAACTTTAGCAATTGTTAGTACAATTCTTGTAATAGCTCTCAACCACCTCTAGTAACGGACAATGACTTCTAGCAAAAGACAATAATGACCCATTGTAGAAATATTCAGGAAAAAATGATTTGAAAACATCCATTAAATCAATAATAACCTCTAAAAATGGTCAGTCACAAACCATAGCAAAGAACATTACAAAGACTTCTAGAGACTCTCAATAACAACCATATCAGTAATTGAAATAAAACTTATCAAGGAAAATAACAATCCCCGTCAATGAACGACAAAACACCACGTCATTGGACAATAAAGACCTTAGCAACTATCAGTATGCTGGAATACCAATCTTCAGAAATGACCATAACAACCACTAGCTGCGGACAATGATAAATTTTGCAATAATGAGTAACAATTTCCAACAAAGATCAAAATAACCCCACAGCAATTACAATATTATCAATGGTAAATAACCCACGGCATAGGTTAATATCAATCCTTAGAAATGGCCAATAACAACTTTTAGCAACAGGAAATGATTCCCAACAACAGACAATAATAATCCCTTATAACAACGGACAATACTAACTTTATCAGCATTCAGTAAAAACTGTCAGCAACAAACCCATCGAAAATGGCAACGAAAAATAACAAAAATCTCTAGCCATACTCAATAAAAGTTTGATCAGTGATATAAATGAATTCTAGTGAGGGGAAAAAAAACTTACAGCAAAAATATTAATCGCTGGGTGTGTACAAGAAAAACCCACAGTAGTGGGAAATGAGAAACTTGTAAACGGTGAGTACAGAGAGTAACAATCCTTAGAATCGTCCATAACAACCGCAACTAACGGAAAATGATAACCTTAACAATAATCAAAAACAGCTCCCAGCGATGGCGGGAAAACTCCATGAGAATGGATAATAACAAATTGTACCAACTTCTATGACCGGTACAACTATATTCAGTTCACAAAAAAAAAATTTTCCGAGAAGAATCTACAACTGATAAATATTCATTTGCAAACTGGACGAATATGTTGAATCTCTTGTCTCTTCTCTGAGTTATTGTTTTCTCTTGCCTATATTTAGAAGGATTAGAAGCAGATTTCAATTATTATGCCCTCTAACAGTAGCGCCTTTTCGTTATCAAGCTTTCTAGTGATTTTGTAACTGATGACTGAATTGGATGTAACCAGGATTGCAACCAATTCATACATCATTCCACGTAATCAATTAATCATTAGCAAACCATTAAGTGATTTATGAGTTACGAATTGGCCTCTATCCTTTGGATCGAAAGTCTCTTGCAATCATTGAATGGCATTCGTACAACAATTCTACAATAGTGTACTCTCACGATCTTCAGAGGCAATTACGATCAGCAGGAAGACGACGAATCAAAGTTCAGACTTAATGGAACACGCTTCTTTCGTTTTTTTGAGTCCATTCGATAGGCTTATCTTCGATCATCCTATATTCACTAATGCTCTGGCTTAGACCTTTGCAAGACAAACCCGAATGCTCTGTGAGAGAGATTGCAATTCTCTCCTGTCTCATTGCTACTTCACTTAATTTGGATCTTGTACAACGAAACTGTATCGCCTTTATTCACAAGTGGTCAACTTAATTCTGCAACATCTCATTTGAAATTATAATTGCAAAGAAAAGCGTCTACCGAAGAATGCCTAACTTTTCATTTAAAAATTTACAAAGCAGATTGAACTTGATAATGATATCTATGTTCTGTACTGAAAAACTATAAGCTAATTGGTACCTCGTCAGAATACACTTATCGTAGAAATATAAATCAGGGCACTACCAGGTCTTGATGAGGTTGCCTTATTTTATTTAAGGAGGTACCATCGCTACAAGAATTTTCATGACAATTTTAACCAAACTTTCACGATATCTAAATATGATCACCAAAAGTACTCAGTTAAAATCTCAGAAGCCTAGGGTACTTTATAAATAAGTTATTAACGTTTCTAATTTCGTCATATTTAACATTGCGTCTTATTAGAGATGGCGTTTTTGAGCTCTTTACTGAGTGATACCTAAGCAACCACCATTAAGATATTATTGATACTTTTCTAAATGAAAAACAAGTATTTCAAAATTGAGGTGCAAAAATAATATTAACCATTTGGTTCCTGCATATACATGGAAAAAAAATTAATCACGAAACTTGCGCTTCTGAACGTTTACTATCGCAATCTGGAAACATCGCGAGGCGCGATCAATGTAGATCTCAGTCAGCCGTTGATTCATGTCGCCGGCGAGATGAGCACAATGTTGCCAGATTTCAACTCAGTAAGTCATACGAGTGTAGGTATTACGACTGCGTAGTCGACTGATCTCGGCAATAGCGATGGTAACCCCTTAAAGCCCGGATACGGAAATCCGCATACATTCTTGCTGCAAGTCTAATTTTTGCAATTGTTGCAAACACAGATGAATCAATGCAAAATGTAAAATATCCCTACCGAAAGAAATCTCTGAGTTTTCTTTAGCGAAATAGCCTGGCCCATTTGAGTCTATAAAGAAAGCCGATTTGAAACAAAATAGTCTCGGAGATAGTTTGAGAGATTTGGGTCCTTTTCAAGATACTTTTAGTGGTCCTTTTAAGAGTGGTACGACGATAATATAATGTTCCTTTTGTATTCATCACGTACCGGACGGGCAGAGTTATTTACAGTAGTTGGTCGTGGCTAATCCGCTCTCCCTTTTTAAATTTCTCTTCAAATTATTAACACTTATTTTTAATTGATGAATTTTCTCATTATACTTATTTATAATTATAACTTATATACTGATATACAATTTTCTGGTTGAATTAAAAAATGTTGTCTTTTTTGGCGCATCTCATTCCATTTACGAGAAACGTTCTATTAATTCCAATTTTAAGCATTAAAAAAAAAGTTAGATATCTGAAGTCATCGAAACTCGTAGATTCCGAATTATTATGTTTTAGGCTGTTAACTATGAAATTAAAGAAAATCTACTTCTAAATTTTTAACCGAAAGCTTTAAAGCCTTCAGACCATTTAAACGAGCTTCCTGGACCTTTAAAAATATCTACCTGAGCGCCTGCGGAGAATTTCTCTGAGCTTCTTTGACCTAAAGAATTTTTAGTATATACTCAAAGATTCTTTTCGGCAGGGATATGCTATTTTTACCTTCAATTACTTATTACACTTATTTTATAAGCTATAAATGAAAATACGTGCCCGTGTCGACACTGTTGACATTTACAGATTCACCGGCGAGAAAACAAAAGATAATATTGTAATAATAGATTTTCTTCTTTTATTTAAAAAAAGGTTACATAATAATTAAAGGCGTTTGCGCTTGATAGGCATCACATAAGGCATAACAAAGATGCGCGTCCGGTGCTTTAACTTGGGACCCCTTCTGGTACGTCTGATCTTCAACAGAGGCGCTCTTATCCGTATACTGTCAGGGTCGTAAATTTACCGTAAATACGGTATAATTCAGAATGCCTTACTATATGGCTATTTGGGCTGTAAACGGACCTGATCCGGGCCGTCACATAAATTTATTAATCAGGCATCCTGAGCCGGACCTGATTCGGGCCTTTTTTAAATAAGGCAAAATACGGCTATTTCTGCACGGCTCAACAGGGATTTGGCTAGGATTAGGGACCGTGCATAAATAACGTAAGGTTTTTTTTTCTGAAATTTTGAACCACGTTCTCCCCTTTGTTAGGGTCCGTAAGTTTTAACGCCCCTCCTTCCGAACAAATACTTAACTTATGCACGGCCCCTAATGAGGTGCTATTCAAATTACCATTTGGGGCGTATAAATGACAAAATATCAACTTTAAAGTCATAAAAGAAAATTGTGTCGTTAGCAAAGAGCTCATCAATAAATTACGTAAAAGATTTTGTTGGGGGAGGGGGGTCGTCAAAGAGTCATAATCTGTTACATGAGGAGGGAGGGAGGGGCGAATAAACCGATATTTTCACGTAATATTTCTAACAAATAGGAAATCAATGTATCCAAAATTATATTATATAACGGTTATAGACTAGCAATTTTATAATGAAAGTTTATAATAAAGTTATAAAGATTTCATATCGGTATAATTAGATTAACATTTTAATTTTTGGCTTGCATCTTCACATTTTTCGAAATCATTGTTACCCGCAACATTCTTCAAAATTATGGAAGCTTGTTGTGTTAAGCTGTTCATAAAGATGCTAAGGGATTTCAGAGGATTTCAAGCGATTAATTAATTTTTTAATGAAATTTCCCCGGATTTATTTGAAAAAATTGGGCGATTTCAGAGCATTCTAATGTTTTGAAAAGAGTTTCAAGCTGTTTTCACAGAATTAAACAAATTGAAAAGATACCGGATATTTAAAAAGATTTTAAGGAATTTAAGAACATTTTCAAGATTTTCAAATATTCTAAACGATTTTTAGAAAATTTAATTTAATTTTAAGGTATTTAAAAAGATTTATAATATTTCGTTAAAACTTTAAAGAATTTTTTGCATGAATTGAGAGACTCAGAATATTTTAAAAATGTCAGGAAATTTCCAAAGAATTTAATTATTTTAAAAGATTAAACAAAATTTCATGCGATTTTAAAGAATCTTCAAGAAAATTTCTGAAGACTTGTAACGATGTTATAGGACCTATATTAGGTTTTAGTATATTTAAAAAAATTCTAAGGGATCTTGAATGGATTTTAGAAAACTTCCGAGGATTACTGTAAATTTAAGGGTTTTTAATAAGATATTCTATTAATTTTCCAGTATTTTATAAGAGATTTCATAGTACTTCATATATTTCAAGAGATTTCGAGGAATATAATCAGATTTTATGTAACATGTCAGGATTTATTGAAGTTTTAAGGAATTTATTTACAAAACTTGAGGATTTGGAAGCAAATAAAAAATGTTCGGAGATTTTCAATATTTCCAAAAATTGAAAAGATCTTAAAAAATTTGAAATTTTTAAGTATATTTTCAAATCCTTCATAGAATTTCAACAGATTTTAAGACATTTCAAAAATTTTAGGGTATTTTAAAAGATTCGAATGAAGTTTTAAGGGATTAAAAAATTGTCAAGGAATTTCAAGGAAAATCATAAGATTTCTTGTAACTTTATGGAATTACATTAGATTTTATCATATTTTAATAAAGTTTCAAGGAATTTATTTACATGAATTGAGGTATTTCGAAGCTTTTGGAAGATTTGAAGAGATTTTCAATATTTTAAGGTATTTCTAAAGAATGAGAAAATTGATATTTTAAAGAATATGAAATATTTTACGATATTTAGAAAGATTCCAAGGAATTCATACAGGTTTGAAGAAATTTTAAAGAATTTGAATTATTTTGGCGTATTTTAAAAGATTCCATGAAAGTTTCTCGAGGGATTAAACAAATTTAAAATTATTTCAAGAATTTTATTTACAAGAAATTAAGTAATAATATTTCGATCTTCTAAATTTTTGTTAAAAATATAAACTTATAATAGTTTGAAATAATACTTAAAAAAATTGTACAATAGGGTGGCTCAAAAACGCTTTTTTTTAGGGCAACGATCTCTCAATTTCATTCTAAATCCGAAAAAAGAAATTCCCTATTTTTTTATATTTTAAACAAGTGCCGGTTTTGACTTGAAGTTTCCCATCAGTAATAATGAATTACCGATTAATAATTAATTTTATATAATAATTTATCAGTAATATTTGGGTAATAATTTGTATTAAAATATTTTTTTAAATAAAATTAATGAAACAATGATGATAAATATTCCACTAGACTAATAGTAATAATTCTTAAGGAAAAAACGAATTTTTGAAAAAATTGTTTAAACAAATTCCATTTGCTTAAATAATAAAAAATTAATAAACCAATGCTAATAAATATTCCAATAGACTAACAGTAATAATTTGTAGGAGGAAAAGCAAATTATCGAAAAAAATTATTTAAACAAATTCCATTTGTTTAAATAATTAAAAATTAATTAACCAATTATATTTAATATTCCACTAGACCAATATTAATAATTTTAGGTAAAAAATACGAGAATACAGTGTTCAAAAGATCGATTTCATGAAGAATTGACATTTTTGGTTTTAAGGGTAGTTTTTAGGTTCTCGTACGACTGTGTTAGGGGTGTCAAACCCATATGTCTGACAGATGAAATTCTTTGTTGGATAATTTTCTACAGCCCCCATACTTTCCCGTAACATTTTTTCAAATCGTAAAAAATTATTCTAAAAACTCAAAAAAGTTATTGCAATCACCCCAAACGAAGAACCTCATTAAGTATATATTGTTTTTATAGCTTGTAGGATCCATCCATTGACTCCATTCTCTTTCAGGACTTCCCAAAGTTTACTTCTATCTACCTTGCCAAAAGCTTTTTCTAATGCAACAAATGCACAGAAAACTTTTTTTCCTACTCTCAAACCTTTTTCTGTTATTTGCCTTAAGCTAAATATTTGATCCGTACATGACCTTCCTGGCATAAACCCACTTTGGACTTCCTAAATCTTTGATTCTGTTATTTTCATTACCCTACGAATAAGTATTTTTGAATATATTTTACTCATGGTGCTTAATAAGCTAATCCTTCTGTAATTATTGCACTCGCTTTTATCTCCCTTTCTCTTGTATATTGGTACGATAATCGCTTTTTTCCAATCGTCTGGGACGTCTCCCATCTCGAAACATAAATTTATCAATTCGCACAGTCTATGTGGTATGCACGCCACTACTGTTTCTCATGTTGACAATTTCTGTACTTTTGTTTCGTTTAATTTTTTTATAAAGTAGTTTCCTGCTTCCTTCAAAGTCGTTTTGTATTTTTATCTCTTCTTCTGCTCTAATTGTATCTTTGCTTTCTTTAACTAATCGTTTAAGTATCCTGTTTTCGCGTCTACAATCATTTCTACGTCTATTTCTTTCTTCATTGCTAAGACCTGCGATGTTCAAAGTTCTCTTGTACGCTTCTCTTTTGGCTTTTTGGGCAGCCTGAATTTCATCATTTCACCACGCATCACCAGACATTCTTCCTACAACTGCGGTACCACACACTTCGATCGTACATCTAACAAGGATATCCCGTAACATTGTCCAGGCGCCCTCTATATCTTCGTTTTTTATACGGTCCTCCCATGTTGCCCTATCTATGCTTTCGATTATCTTATTTTGTAAATCTATTCGCACATCCGGTTTCTGTAGTTTCTCAATTTTGATTCGCGTTTGTTTTGCTTTCTTGGTTCTCTTTTTTCTCCATCCCCGACCGAAGTTAATTTTTGAGATCAGAAGGTAATGATCAGTATTGCATTCAGGACCCCTCATGACTCTTGTGTCTTTGACTAACTCTCTTAGTCTTTCATCCGCAACAACAAAATCAATTATACTGCGACTATTTCCTTTAGACCAGGTGTACATGTGGATCATTTTATGCCTAAACCAAGTTTTTGTAATAAACAGACCCCTTTTTAAGCATAGACCAACTAATTAATCTCCGTTATAGTTTTTTTCTTGGATCCCCAAAATTACCTAATACTCTTTCTGTATCCTGATTTTGGATGCCCACCCAACCGTTCATGTCTCCTAGTAGAATTATTCTTTCCGCATGTTCGCAAATGTTTATTGTGTCATTTAAAGTGTCCCAGAAGGCGTCTTTTACTTCTCTAGGATCACTATCAACCGGCGCGTAGCACGCTATAATAAATATCCTTCTGATTCCTACTTTCATTCTAGCCCACAGCAGTCTGGGAGACACGAAACCATGGTCTCCGAGATGCTGCTTTGCTCTTCCATTCAAAATCTTTATCATTATAAATAATTCAAGAAATGTGCTACTAATAGAAATGAGGGAAGGGGAAGTAGGTGAAATGAGGGAGAATGAAGAAAAAATAGGAGGAAGGGAAAGCCAGTGGAAATAAGGGAAGGGGAACTCGAGAAAGTAAGGGGAAATTAGAGTAGAGTAAGTGAGGGAAAATTAGGGAGAGGAAGTGTGGAAAGTGAGGGCAAACAGGGAAAATGATTAGAAATGTGGATGAGTTGGGAAGGGGGTGAGAGCTGAGAAAGGAAAGTGGGGGTAGGAGAATGTTAGCTGGGGAGGCAAGAAGAGGGGGCAGTATTGGAGTAAGAATTTGCTGAGGGGGAGGGATGCTCCAAGTAAATTTATTCTGACTTGGTACATAGGGGCGTGGAGGGGTAAAAAATTCGCAGAAAAGTTGTTACGTTTAGTCATTTTCTCAGTGTTTTAACTTTGTTTTGTATATCATAATCTGCATAAAAGCAGATTGAGCGTTAATTTCTATAATTATTCGCGAAAGAACCGTCAACACGTTTTGTAATGATTGGTCACGGAAATACTACGCGCAGCACTAACAGGCTCTAACTGTGTTGGTAATTAATGCAAAACTATTCCCCTTTGGCGAACTTCTGTCTATCTGCAAGAACCCGTTGCATACCTGGTTGGTTATTGGTTACACCGATTATTTATTATGACACATAGCTTGCATGTAAACATAGGCTTGTATGTAAAATGAGAAAATCAGCATTGCTACAGTTGATGCTTCGTTGAGTAATGCACGAAAAAGTTCAGTTATTTCAATAATAATTGTACACACGATTTGGTTGTTTTCTGAAATTCTTGATTTTAATTAGCATAATTTTCGATTATACAAAACTGTAGCATGCCTATAAATCATCCCTGATTAGGATATGTAAATTCATTTTGAATCATCTGGTAGTATATGGCTATAGTAGTACTATTAAAGAAAAGAGAAAATATAAAGAGAATGAGCGCGGTTCGTTTAGAAACATACTTGATTCATTTCAATTCCTTTTGTGCAATTATTATTATTATTTTAAAGTATAATTGCATAAAATGAATTTTAATAAGAGAAGTACGTTTAGAAACATACATCTCTCACTTTAATTCCTTTTGTTTTTTAAATACTGATTTAAAAAATGGAATTTTTAAGCCTTCTTAAATAGTTTTGTTACACAAGCTGCCATTTTTAAATTTATGTTTTAAAAATATTTCTCTCCAAAAATGGTTGGGGATGTAAAAAAACTAGATCACATGGACAGGGCGAGGGAGAATTAATCTTTTATAGAGAATTCCTATTTTTTCCCTGTTTTCAAGAAACTTCCCCCTTTTCTTGTATTTCCGCCGAAATGTGAATTGAATTAAAAGAGCCCAATAAAAAATTCCAATGTTTTTTTCGTTGAAAGTTAATTATTTTTAATTGAAAAATCCACTTATTTATTTTTCGTTCAGAATAGATCTTTTTTGGTTCGAAATATAACTGTTTTGTTAAAAAGTCCGCTTTCTTCTGGAAATTTAACAGTTTATTTCAAAATTTGTCTTTTTGTTTGAAGGCTCAAATTTATAACTTAATAAATCAACTGTTTAGTTGAAACTTTTTTTTGGTTAAAAATTAATTTTTCTAATTGAATAAAAATTTCTGTATTTTGTTGTAAATTCGCCTATTTTGGTAGAAAATTCTTCTTCTTCTTGAAATTTCCACTTTTTGGTATAGAGTTGAATTACTTTGTTAAAAAAATAATTGAGTAATTGCAAATAATCCTGTTTCGTTTTTCGTAAATTTAATTATTTTGTTAAAGAATCAAACATATTGTTAAAAAATTAATCTTTTTGATCGAAATTTTAACGGTTTTTTTGAGATAGTAAATTCTTTCTTCTGGAGTGAAAAATAAAATGTCTTTGAAAAAATTCTTCTTCATGGCTTGAAAATTCAACTCCTGGATTTAAAATGTAAATGTTTTTGGTTAAGGTTTAATCTGTTTCGTTTAAGAATTTGAGTAATTGGTTGAAAATGCAAGTGTTTGGTTTAAAAAAAAAACTATTTTGGTGAAAAATAATCTTTTTTTTTAATTAAACCATTTTTATGAGAGTTCGTCTTTTTGTCTAGAAAATTTGTCTGTCTCGATTAAAAATTTTGCTTTTTTTTGGTTGAAAAGTTCTAAGTAGAAAATACATTTTTCTTGGTTTAAAATTCATCTTTTCTGGTCAGAGAGTCCACTGCTTTCCCAGTGGGCACAAAATTTGGCGACGTCTTTACGACATCGTGACATCTTTACGATAACTTTACAACATCCTATGTCCATGTCGTTAAGGTGTCTTTACGATATCGTAAATAAGTTGTATGATCTGACGATGCCTTTACGACATCGCAAAGACACCGAAACGACATGGACATAGGATGTCATAAAGTTGTCGTAAAGATGTCGTAACGATGTCGTAAAGGCATTGCCAAATTTTGTGCCCACTGGGGTTTTGAATAATTCGTCTTTTTATGAATCTTGAAATAAAAAACTCAATTTTTAACAAAGTAGTTCAACTTTCAACCGAGTAGTTAAATTTTCAATCAGAAAAGACGAATTTTCAACAAAATAGATGAACCCTCTATAGAAATTTTTTTACCAAAAGACATTAACTTTCAAACCAAAATACACTGAAAAAATGGTTAGTTGGGCCAACTATTCAATTTGTAAGATATGCTACTCCTAGTTT
Organism: Belonocnema kinseyi; assembly: GCF_010883055.1. Classification (NCBI taxonomy): domain Eukaryota; kingdom Metazoa; phylum Arthropoda; class Insecta; order Hymenoptera; family Cynipidae; genus Belonocnema; species Belonocnema kinseyi. The sequence continues at coordinate 96,885,450 of NC_046658.1, read as the reverse complement.
AGCTGTTGGGACAACCATTTACGTAGCTGCTGGTTATAACTGAATAGTCACTGCAACTAATGGAATTGTTGTATCCACTAATAAAATAGCAGTTTTAATTAATAAAATAGCAGCACGATACCTTACTAACGAAATAGTTGGCTTAACTAACCATTTTTTCAGATTACTTTTATATCAAAATAGTTGAATTTAAAAAAAAGAGTCTTTTTTTACTACAATAGTTAAACTTTAACACGAAAAAAATTTGAACCGCGCAAGAAAACAAATTTTCTATAAATTGTTGAGTTTTCAAGCCCAAAAGACCATTTTTGCAAAAAATAGTTGAATTTTCAGGCCTTAAGGAAAAATTTCTCATAAAAAGTTACTTTTTAAACAATTAGTTAGATTACCAACCAAAACAGTTTAATTTCCAACGAAATATATGAAATTTTAACAAGATGGTTGATTTTTTCTATTAAAAATATTAGTTTTGAACAAAAAAGTTAATATCAAATCAAATAGTTGAATTTTCTACAAAAATATTTTAATTGTCTAGCACAAAAAACAAAACGAATTTGAAACTAAATAATTAACTTTCTTACCATGGAGGTAAATTTTAACTAAAATAATGAATTTTCTTTCAAAACAAGATTTAAAAAAGAAAGAATGAACCAAGAAACCAACTCTCTCAATTTTCTTGAGTGAAATTGCACTCGAATCGGGTGGAATATGACTCGAAGAAAAAGTGAAAACCCCGCTTCTCTGATTCGGGTGAAATTCCACTTTTCGTTCGAGTGCATTTCCCACTAAACTCATTCAAGGGAATTCTCACTCGAAGAAGAGGGAAATATCACTCGAAGTGGGTGAAAAATTTCAACCGATTTTCGAGCTAGAAATGCTATAAGCAAATGAAACATGAAGTACAAGATTTTTTTTTCCTTCGTTAAAAAATGTGTTGGTTCTGAGAAGGGCCGATTGTTTTGATGAATAAGAAGTTAAGATTCAAGCTCGGAATCAAGCACGCTCGCTTCGAATACGGGGCGAGCCAACTGGATTTTCTTAGGCATAGCGGAGACTAATGGCCTAATGGGAGACTAATAGTGGAGACTAATGGACTAATGGCGATGCCTTAAGCTACTGCGCTTGCGTTAGGTTTGCGCGTTGTTTGGCCACAGTTGGCGCGTAATTCAAAGTGGGTATTAAATACAATTAATTCTATTAAAATCAACAGTTTTTATGAAATGCATAAGAATACATATAAATTGTATAGCTTTTGATTTTAGTTAGGAAGAAAATCTAAAACACATAGATTTCCTAAGTAACAGTTT
>NC_046658.1:96863860-96884043 GCF_010883055.1 Belonocnema kinseyi | reverse complement strand
AGGTTTGTCACAACATTCGTGGAAATTTAGTCATGCTTTTGATTTTGCTAATATTAAAATCTTGGCCAGAGAAAATAATACTTTTAAAAGACGTATCATTGAGTCAATTTTTATTAATAAATATATCAACACTTCAATAAATTTGAAAACTGAAATATTGAATATAAACCAAATTTATCAAAACATTATGCATTAACCCCCTCCCCCCTCTTTTTAAATTCTCCTAATTCAAATCAACTTAATTTATTCAATCTTATATTCTCAAGCTTTGGCGCGTCTTTTCATCAGAGGTTTAGTAATATTTGTCATCTCTGCAATTACGAATTTTCATAACAGTCAGTCTTGTATCGTCCGTTTGTAAACATGATTTCAATTATGTGACATTTTTCATAAATTACTGGAGCCTCTCCAATATCTTTGAGGCTTCAATCAATAGAAATTTTATTCTGTTAAAAAATAAAAAAAATAAAAATTTCAATGACGCTGTTTGTTTTTATAAAATATGACTTTGTTTTTTGACTCAGGTATGTTTCAATATAATAATTTTTTTAATTTGTTCAAATCGATATCCTTTTTACGACACTGATTATTAAAACGTTTACGCTCATACAATTCTTTATAAATGATAGATTTGTGTATCGACTCTTGATAAAGACCCGCAGTGTTGGTCGAAACGTTGAGGATTTTTAAAAGAAATAAATATGTTTTTCACATGTTATTTCGGATGCTTTTATTTTGATTTTATCATTGACCGTAAGACCGAATATTTGCTGAATTTAGCTGAAATACTGATTGACAGTGCAATTCTTAACAGATTTTGATTTTTCTACTTTAGGATTGACCGTTAAGCTTCCAGGTATAACATTTAACTGTGCAATTTTTATTTTGACTTAATGGAAATTTGTTACTTAACAAGAAACTTATCATTTTGTGTCGCTAAACTTTTCCATGATACTATTTCTTCTAAGACTTTGAACGTTTTAAAAAAGGTCATAAATCAATATAAAAACTAAATGAAAATAATTTATTAGTGAGTGAAAGTAACAAAAAAAATGTAATAATGATATAAACAAATTAATTACCAAAAGTCATTTTTTTGTGATTTGCAATGATTAGCTAATTTTAACCCGTAGCTTTTGTATAAAGTATCTCAGATAATGATGTGCGCTTACAAAAAGTTGAGAATAGCTAATTATTTCTAATTATTTGAACAATTTTTATAAACAAATGTACATTTTGAAAATTTTTGTATGAAAAGGCTTGATTTTTTTGGTAGAATCAACTTAAAATGTTTTTCCTAAGATTCCTAGCTATCATATTTTTCATAGTGAACAAAAAATGTTAGTTATTTAAACAATTTTTATAAACAAATGCAAATGTTGACCATTTTATGATGAAAAGGCAGGGATTCTTTTTCAAGATATTTCGCATTGATTCCGAAAAAAATGTAACCGATTCATGAAAAAATGGTCAAAATGTGTATTTGTTTATGAAAATCGTTTAAATAATTATTACTTTCAGTCACTATTGAAAATATGATAGCAAGGAGTCTTAGGAAAAACATTTTAAGTTGATTCCGTAAAAAAATCAAGCCTTTTTATAAAAAATGGTCAAAATGTGATTTTTTTTTATAAAAGTTGTTTAAACAATTAGCAATCATTAGCTATTCTTAGCTTCTTGTAAGCGTGCATCACTATCTGAGAAACTTTATACAAAAGCTATGGGTCAAAATTAGCTAATCATTGCAAATTACGAAAAAATGACTTTTGTTAATTAATTTATAATATTATTAAAAAAATTTTTGTTACTCTAACCCACTAAAGTAATTTTTTGTAGTTAGTTTTTACATTGATTCATGACCTTTTTTAATGAATTTCAAAATCTTAGAAGAAACGGCATCATGGAAAAGTTTAGCAACAAAAAGTTGTAAGTTTGCTGTTAAATAACAAATTTCTGTTCAATAAAAATAAAAATTTCACATTTTAATGTTATACCTGGAAGCCTTATGGTCAATTCTAAAAAAGAAAAATCAAAATCCGTTAAGAATTGCACTGTCAGTCTATTTTTGTCCAAAAGATGTGCTTTTTCTCCCACTGTGAGGCGCACCAAAAACTTCTCTCGTTCTTCGAGCGAAAAAAATTATGTACACCAGTGACTCACTCGACGATTTCGAGCGAAACTGCCCACTCGTTGTCTTCGAGCGAATTTATTGACTCTGATCGAGTGAAATTGTGAAATTGTGAAAATAATTCATTCGACCGGAGTGAAACTAGCCTCCACTCGGAAGTTCGAGTCATATTTTTACTCGAGAAAATTTAAAGAGAAGAAAGAAAAAAATGGCCTAAAAATTGTTGAATTTTCAAACAAAAAAGACGAATTTTCTACGATATAGCTCAATTTTCAACTGAAAAATATGATTTTTTCACAAAAAAGTTAATTTTCCACCATATAGTTATTGACACAATACAAAAAAACACAAAGTGACTTTGAAGTAACTATATCATTGAAGTTCCATGTTACTGAAAAAATGGTAATTAAGTTAAACCTCTACCACCCACAGTGACATATATGTAACGTTTGGAAGACTTGAGTTTTTCTAAATATGGCTTTCAGACAAAGAGAAATTTTTAACGCAAGGATTTACATGAAAGTCAGGGCGGTAATGAGCTAGAATTTTAGTTTTGTATACACCCCGCCATAGGAATAATAAGCCTAAATATCTCAAAATTCAGAAAAAAAAGAAAGTTTTAAGGGCGGTAGGGGATTAAGTTAGAAGTTACATTTTAAAATAGTAACGAAGCTACCCAAAAAGTTAAAATTAAAGTACCTTTTTAGTAACTTAGTAGCCCTTAAACAATTTTGAAAAAAAAGCGACAAATCATTAGGCTTGAGCCGAAAAAATCGATGCGATGCGGCGGCTCAGTGTTGCCAACCCAACAATGTTTGAAAACACAATCAAGTAGGATGTTGATTGATTATGATTTGTAATATATAAACTACATAGAATAAGATACCACTGACAGTTTTTGTTTACATTTTTGTAAAACTTATTACGCCTTGAGGGCAGGTGGGATTTCTGCATTAATTTTTGGAATTTTGTAAATTTTTTACAGAAAAAATATTGGCTCAGAAGGAGAGGGGATGTTCGTTTTTTCAGTATGCGTTGGCGTAGTTTTTGAACGGCCCCAATTTCAGGTATCATCATCCATATATTAAAGCTATATTAGGAAATCTCTTCCAGATAGGAACGACAGTAACAAATATCTTTATAATTCTTAGAGCAAAAACACTGTTTTCGGATCCAGCAGAATAGGATATAATTGATCCCAGATTCTCTAATTAAAGCAATTTCTTCGAAATTCGATTTTTGCTTTCAATAAAGAATTCAAACTATTGTATTCCAAAGAAGAAAAATAAAGTATATTTTAAGTTCTGATGCTTCTGGAGTTCTGAGAATAATCCGAAATTCAGAAAATGACTTTCGACAGCACGCGATGTGTGTGCTAATCGAGAACCTCCTGACGAATAGAATATATGTAGGGAAGACTAAAAGAAATGAAAGGAAGGAAAGGATTCATAAAAAACAAAGGAGAATGAACGAGACGACTTTTAGAAGTTTAAGCGATTCCAGGTACGATTAAGAGGACCTCGGCTACTGTTATGCTCATTCCATGAAATACCAGACAGATGTTCTCACACGCACGAGTACACTCTCAAACGAATTAAATTGCTGCAGAAAAAGGTTCAAACTCAAAGAAAAGGGAATAGCAGAAAAATAGAATGAGGTTGTCGTCTTAGATACTTAGATAATAATCGGCCAAAGGAGGGATGTCCAATTGTCCATCAGATCTGTTTTGGGACTAAGAATTAGAGTTTACATTACGAGGGGTGGGGGAAGGGGAAGTACCCTAACGTGACAAAGCCTCACATTGGAGGGTCTCGCAAAGGTTTTGTGACACGTGACATTCTTCTGATAAAAAAATTCTAATCTGACAAAATAAAAAGTAGCTGCATTTTCAGGCAAACAGTTAAATTTTCAAGTCAAAAACACGACATTTTAGAAGACAGTTGACTTCCGCACCAAATAAGATGAATTTTCTTGAAAAAAAAAGATTTTTCAACCAAATAATTAAATTTTCAACTAAATAAGATAGATTTCCAACCATAAACAACAAACAAGATAAATTTTCTATACAGATAGATGAATTTTCAACAAAATTGTTAGGTTTTCAATTTAAAAAGTCGAATGTTTAAGAGAACAGTTAATGTTTAAACCGAAAAAAATGATTTTTAATAAGAAAGTTATTATTTCAATCAGTAAAGATGAATTTTTAACGAAATAGACGAATTTTTCACTAAATAGTTGAATTCGCAAAAAACCAGCTAAATTTATAACGAAACAGTTGCATTTTTAGACAAACATCATAACATTTCTACAAAAAGTGATGAATTTTCAAACCTAAGAGGTAAAATTTCAACAAACGAGTAGAATTTTTAACCAGAGTCTATGAATTTTTAACCAAAGAGTTAATTTTCAACCAAAAAATTGAATTTTCAACAAGGAATTGAACATTTAAATTTACTGTGAAAATTTTTATTTTAAACAAAAAAACTCGAGTTTTCAACAATATAGTTAAATTTTCAGCCATAGAGATATATATTAATTTTCAATCATGAAGCTTAATAGTTCACTTTTTAACCAATAAAATAAATTTTCAATAAAGTAATTCCATAGTAATGTAGAATTCAGAAACTGAATTTTCAGCTAAAAATAGGTTATTTAAATGTTCAATTACGAAAATTAATTTCTAAAAAAAAAAGAATTTTTGACACGACAGTCAAATTTTCAACCAAAATTATAATAGTAGACTTTTCAATTGAAAATAGTTAAGGAGTACCCTTGGTAATAGAATTACAAATGAGAATCGTTTAATCTTGGATAACAGTTGTATTAAAATGCACTGAAGCTCTGGTTAAAATTTTGGAACCGTTCAGAGTTGCAGAATCGAAAAATCAATGATTAAAAATAACATGAGATCTTATGAGAAGACGTACTTTTTGTAGTATATAAAAAGATTGAAAAATAAAAAAAACTCTGAAATAATTCTGACATATTTAGAATGTTATCCAAAATCTATATCTGCTTCGAATAGTATCATTCAAGCCTATAAGAATAGAAAAAAAATGTTTTATACCGTAAATGTACGACTGACATCAGCGAATTGAAGATATAGCAACGTCGTATCCATTTCACGTGCTCTAATTTACACACGAATTTCGAATAACGCACGTGCTTCAGCACCACGTTGCCAAAGATGACTGTTATTGTGAGAGTCAATAACAAGGCGAAACGTTCTGTCAACTGAATGGCTATGTACCGAGGGTACTTCCTTAACTTTCAACGAAGAATAGTTTGATTTTATTATTGGGTTCTACTAATGCTGTTCGAATTTAAGTGAAAAAAAGGGGGAAGTTTCTTGAAAATAGGGGAAACAAATTAGTCAAAGAAGGGACTACGCGTCTACAAATAGGGTTTCGTAGCCTATTAAGACGTTAATTGAGTCGTTCAAACCTCTCTCACTTGTACTTTCCTTCCCTTACTTCCCATAAATTTCCTCTCCTGTTTAACTTCCCCCACTCTTACCACAGCCTTCGCTACACTTCCCTTCTCCAACTTCTTCCTTCTACACTTCTCACTCTCTTCACTTTCCCAGTTAACACACCCTACCCTACTAGCCTTTCCTTCACTTTCCTCACTACCCTCTCTCACTTCCAATCATTTCCCCTACATCCCCACACTTCCACACACTTCCCTGCCTTCCCTCTCTAATTTCCTTTCATTCTACTCCTTAACCACCTCTAATTTTCTTGCATTTCTCCTAAATGCCTCTACTTTCACTTTCCTCATTTTTCCTACTTCCCTTCTGGTTATTCCCGCCACTCACTCTACTCATCCTATTTTCCCTGCACCGCTTCCCCTTATTTCCCGTCACTTTCTTTCCTTCCCCTCTCGTAATTTCACCTTACTTCTCTTCACTTACCCTACTTCTCCTCCCCGTATATCCCCCTCTTAGCCCCTTTTTTTACCTATTCGCATTTCCCTCATTTCCCCCTCTTTCCAATAAGTTCTCGACCTCTCATTTATTCCGTGTCCCCTCCCTTCATTTCCCTTACTTCCTCACCCCATACATCCCCTAGCTTGATCTATTTCCCAACCCGTCCTTTCGCTTACTCTACTTCCCCTCCCATAATGTCCTCTTTTACGAATCTCCCTAATTTTCCCTCCGACGGAAAAATTACCGACAGAAACTATAAGGAATTTTTCCCGGGGCTACGAAAGCCTAAAAAGAGGAATTTTCTGACAAAGTGGTAAAAAGGGGAATAGAGAAAAAAGTGCAAAGTCTATATATTAAGCATTTCAAAACAAAAATAATGAAATTTGAAAAAGATATCAGTACTAATTAATAAGGAGTATAAAGAGCGTAAAGAATTGGAAGGATGAATTTGAAGTTTGAAAATGTTTTAGGTTGCTCTATAAATCTGAATGAGTAGTTTTCTACGAATTCAGATTTGTAGCGAATGGCATTGTTAGAGATATGATAATGAAACACCAACGATCCATTTTGAGGCGTTAAGAAGAGCGGAATCTCAATTCTGTTAATGTGTAGGTTCTGAGTTCTTGTGAATATATGAAGCTAAATATACGTTTAGGTTTATGCATATACATATGACTATATGGATGCATGTGTAGGCACAGTATCGTTTCCTGTAACGCCTACAACTGGTCACTTGCAATTAGTCTACGAGTCAAACATGCAACTCGTCACCAGCGCAAATTGCGTACTACAAAACGTAACTACCTCCTGAATGGTTCTTAATAGTAATGACAGCTTATTTCATTAAAAAAATCTCAAGCCTTTAAGATCAAGATGACCAGGCTCACTTCAATAGCTTCTTAACTACACGGAGAGAAATGGATGTCCAAGATGTTCAAAGTATAAGATAGTAAAGCGAGACATACACATTACGAATATTAACGCGGAACATCTGTTATATTTTTGAGATGATAGAAGCAAAAATGTTTTTATGTTAAACTGAAACTTCCAAAACATGAGACTGAAACATCAAAGGTGTTAAAATCATTGTGCGAGTGCCAAAAGACAGTTGCGACTCTCGCCTAGGAAGGGTCGTAGTGCGCGAGTACTTAATTAAGTATTTCGCGCAATATTATGCATTCCAATTTCCAAAAAATGCTATAGACATCTGTCGTTCATTTGATGAAGCATTAAAGTCAATATTTCGCGTTGTCTATAAACTTGTGAAAAATGATAATTATCAATATTTTTGTCAAATAATAGTAATAATAAATCTTTAATCTACACATAAAGCGAATAAAAGAATCAGAGGAAAATAAAACAAAATGATGAAAATCAATTTTAGAGCATTTTGTCTATTTACAAGAATTTCAGTTACGAAATTTAAAAAAATCAGATCTTTTAGATTTTAAATTAAAAAGTTGGTAAAATTATGATTTTTTTTGCTGTTTTTTTTATTGTTCTTACTTACTTCAATGTCACAAAAGTAACGGATAATTTTACGAATTTTTCATAAAGTGTACTTAAATGACGAAAACAATTTTGTAATTTTCTGTTACATGAAAAATTGGGGAATTTAGAAAACATATCATGAAAATAGGGGGTTTAGGAAACAAATTTTTAAAATAAGGGACTCTAAACACAAATCATTGAAGCTAGGGGAACTTAAGCAAAAAAATCTTGGAAAATGGTAACTTTAGCAACAAAGACCGAAAATAGAGGAATTTAAGAAACAAATATTGAAAGTGGAAGACTTTAGCACCCAAATCTCACAAATAGGAGACTTTAAAGTCCAAATATTGCAAATAACAGTCCTTAGGAAACAAATTTTGAAATTTCTGAACTTTAGGAAACATTTATGTTGAAAATAGGTGACTTTAGTGCCCGAATATTGGAAATATGGGACTTTACAGACCAAACATTGTAAATATGGGACTTTAGGAAACAAATATGGAAATAGGAGACATTGGGAAACAAATATTAAAGAGAGGTGACTTTAGTGACGAAATATTAAAAATAGGTTATTTAGGAAACAAATATTTAAAATGGGAGACTTCAGTGCCCAAATCTTGAAAATAGAAGACTTTAAGAAATAAATATTGCCAAAAGTTACCTTTAGTGACCAAATGTTGAAAATATAGGACCTTACAGACCAAGCATTGCAAATATGGGACTATAGGAAACAAACATTGCACATATGAGATTTCAGTAATCGAAGCTTGAAAGTAGGAGAACTTAGCAAACAAATCTTGAAAATTGTGGACTTTAGGAAACAAAGATTGAAAATATATAGTGCTAAATCTCGCAATTAGGAGACATTAGAGGTCAAACATTGCAAATGGGGGGCTTTAGGGACCAAATATTCAAAATGGGCGAATTTAGCGACTCAAGTTGGAGATAGGGGAATTTCGGAAACAAATCTTGAAAATAGGTGATCTTAGGAAATAAACTTTGAAAATAGGAGATTTTACAATAGAGCATATAGGAACCAGTGAGTGGAGCCTGTGATGCAACAACTAGTCAGCTACAGCTCTATGGAAGAAGTTTCAATTTCTAAATTAGTGCGAGTATTGCTTATAAAAATAATTCAACGCTCCTAAGTAGGAGTCAGAAGATATTTTTTGAAAAGTCGGTATTCATAGAAGAATTATGTACGGATGCGTAAATCGCGTGAGTTGTTTGTTTCGAATAGTCATAACGATCTGATAGTCAAGAGGAGAGCAGAGTTTGGCAAGCTGCCAGAAATAGCGAAGCGAACTGATTTCGCTAGCCGCTAGGGATCTAATTAGTTTCTCATTAAATTGATAAGCTCAGAGAAAATGAAAAGCTAACAAGACACCGAATTAATCTCTGACAGAATGGCAATTAGGTTCGACGAAGGAGTGTACATAAGCGCTTTTACACGAAATCCAAAGCAATGAGATGGACAGAACTATAATTATAACTCGAGTTGAATTCAGCCCACTCTCCAAGAAATTCCGATGCAATGATATTGCTTCGAAATCTGTAGGATTTGTCAATACCAGGCTTGTCCGCGTTCGAAAGAGTGGAAAGAGCGACTGATTTTATTGCAGAAGGTTAATATTGATTATTCAATTTTGACCATTTCAGTTTTCAATTATTGAATTTTAAAAACAAAACGTTATTGTTAAAAAATAATGAAATATAACGATCAGTAGAAACCTCTAAAAATGGAAAATTACAACCCTTAGCAAACCGTTAGTAAAATTTGATTACGATCCCCAACAAAGAAAAACAATAACTACTAGCAAAGAACAAAGATAAAATAATAAACTCACCAAAGATGATTACGATGCAAAAAATTCTTCCGTGTAAAAAGTTATCAGAACAATCAACATAGTTTATGAAATCAATGTTTGCCAAGTACCTAACTCTAAGAGATATCTTTATTTTGAAATTGATTAAATTAAAAAAAATGATACAGAAACTTTGAGAATATACAGTGAAACTATTTTATAGTGCCGATTTTGGGGCTGGCCTTGAGTGTGAACTAACTGATTGTAGCCCGCTCCGCTTTTGTTTGTTCACGCTTGACTGCTCGCCTGAGTGACAAACGCAGATCCCGCGGCTCCCGCGTAGTTCTTGTTATACCTACATCCGTCGCGGCTTCAATTCTCGGAATGGCTATAGAAGGGAGGGCTGTTGAAGTGTTTCCCTGTATTAAGAATAATTAGACATTGGCCAGATTATTATTGCAAAAAAAGAGAGAAGATCTGGCCAAGATTTCCTTTTCTTCTCCTTTTATAAATTCTCAAAGTTTCAGTAATTTTTTAATTGTCTGCATTCAAGACGTTTATAGTGCGCTTAATTAAAAAAAAGGTTAATAAATCAAATAATTGTTTTAAAGTAATAGAAATAATTAAAGGTGATCACAATATATTTTATGACCATAATGATGTGCAGAACAACATACTGATTGTTTCTTATGAGAATCTTACAAATTCTAGAATTCCCTAATTGGATTGAAGTTTGACGAAGATCTGTTGGTCAGACTCATACATACGTATCTTAAAATTTTGGTACCAATCGTTTAAATATTCTCTGTTTTAGTTGTGTCTAATTGCTCAAAAGTGAATTTTATTCATATACGTAGGACTAAAACTTAAAAAATAACCAACGAATCAAAAATTCCTGAAATGCTAATAAATAATACTATCAAGCACACTTATCTTGAAATTTTTGTATGAATTAGTTAATCGCTTGGGCTGTAGGTGTGTATAATATTACTAAGAAATCAATTTTTTCATAAAAAGTACTGAAACTTGAAAAATAGTCAAGAGCAAAAAGTTTCGTGAAAAGTAGATGAGAAATTCCATCCAACAGACTTATCTTGCAATTTTCGTGTCAATCGTCGAATAGTACAGTCTGTAGGTGTGTATATATACTGAGCAATTAATTTCTCATCAGAATAGTGCTAAAAATCTAAAAATAAACAGCGAATCAAAAATTCCTGAAAATGAGATGAATGGTTCCATATGACAGACTTATCTTGACGTTTTGTACTGATCGGCTTAATATTTTAGGTTCAAGATGCGTCTAAGTATTACAAAATATATTTTTAAATAATAAAAAGGACCTAAATATGAAACATAATAAAAAAATAGAAAATCCAGAAAGAGAGCTGAAGGATTCCATCTAACATGCTTATCTTAAATTTCTTATATTGATTATGGTTGATCAGCATAGGCTGCAGATGTTATCAAGTACTAAAAAAATCTATTTTTATTAATAAAAAGGACTGAAGCTCGAAAAATATTGAACGAATCAAACTCTTCTTGAAAAAAATGAGGAATTACTTCGAATAATATTATGTCAAAATGTTGGTACCTGTCGGGTGAATAGTGTAGTCTGTACGTGTGTCTATATACTAAAAAATCAATTTTTCGTAAAACAAAGTACAGTGAAACCTTTTGATAGCCCTCACTTCTATATCCCTTCCGAAAATTGGCGCCGCGCCGCAGATAGGTGTAAACAGGAGCTGTACGGGGTGTGCGGGGTCTGCGATTGTCACTCAGGCGAGCACTCAGGCGTGAACATACAAAAGCGGAGCGGGATAAAATGAGTTAGTTCCCACCCACCGTCAGCCCCAAAATCTGCGCTATAGAAGAGTTTCACTGTACTGAAATTCGAAAAATAATAAACAAAACAAAATGCATAGAAAATAGATCACGAGTTGTATCAAACGGAGTTATCTGTACATTTTCGTACCAATCAATTTAAATAGTATAGGATGTAGGTGTGTCTTATCACTCAAATTCGTTGTTTTTTTCATCAAAAATAATAAAATTGAAAAAATATTCAACAAAAAAGAATTGATAAAAAAATGATAAAGGATTCGATCCAAGAGATTTATTTTGAAATTGTTGTACCCATAGGTTAAGTAGTGTATTCTATAGGTGTGTCTACATACTGAAAGATCGATTTTTCTTACAGGAAAGTATTGGAACTAAAAAAGTAATAAATGAATACAAAATTCATAAAAAGTTATTCAAGAATTCCATCAAAGAGAAGTATCATGAATTTTTTTACGAATCGGTTAAGAAGTGTGGCCTGTAGGAGTGTTTTATTCAAAAATCGATTTTTTTCATTAAAAGTACTTAAACTCGAAAAATAATCAGCGAATGACAAATTTCTAAAAAAAAAGTTTCGTCCTATAGATTTATCTTCAAATCTTGTACCAACAGGTTGAATAATGTAGTCTGTAGGTGTGTTTATTATCATAACAAAATTAGGAAGCTAATTTTTCTTTCGGACTTAAGATGGTTACAGCTCAATGTGTTTAAGATGTTTTTGTTAAAGTCAGATTATTATTTTTTTTTAACACGCTACACGGGACTGTCTCGGAATTTATCGTCGGTCAAGGACGCATTTTTGTAATGAATGCAGTGATCTGATAAGAATGGTATGGCTAATTTGATAAATTAGACAAAACCTCGTTTTTTATATCACCATCTACAGATCGGTTTGCCGATCCGTGCATGATAGGGGGATCTACAGCTTAATGTGGGATCCGAACCAACAGAACCTCAGTAAAAGTACATTCTTAATTTATTATTATTATTATTATTATTATTATTATTATTCATCTATACAGTATAATAATACTTATTATTCTGAGAATACAACCTAAAGGTATAATAATAATTCTTATTAATAATAATAGACACACCTAGAGACAACGCTATTCAACTTGTTCGTACGAAAATTTCAATATGTATGTGTTGGACGAAATGCTTACAAAAAAATCTGGTTTTCTTTAAAAAAAAAGTACTAAAACTAAAAAAGCAATAAACAAAAAAAATCCTAAACAGTGGATTAATAATTCCATCATACAGAAGTGTCACGACATAATTTTACTAATCGGTTAAAAGTGTGGTCTGCGGGTGTGTCTTATTAATAAAAAATTGATATTTTTCATGAAAACATAATAATGGCCAAATATGAAAAATATAAACGCGCAGAAGTTTTTTCTCAAATGTTTTTTTATTTGTTTCAAAAGGTTTATTAAAAGTAATGAAAAATTTGCTGAAATATCCAACACATGTATAATAATTATACTTCTGGCAAGAAAAGATATTTGCGTTTTCTTCACTTCGCGGCGATTCACTACCGCGAATGATATAAAGAAAATAATTATGCGGTGTTTTTATTCCGCAGGCATAGAGTTTTTCAGTTTGAAAATATATTTCCTTGCAGAATCGGAATAATTAATCTACGGCTGATAAATATCCATTTTCTAAATGGAAGGATCTGCTAAATCGTCTGCCTAGATTACGATTTCTTATCACTAAATTTCCATTATTGAACGTTTCATTGATAAGATTATTATATAAGAAATGTCGATTTCAAGCCTATTAAGAATTCATTAGTAAATATTGATCTCTTATTTAAAATGACTAGGTAAATAATTTGTTTACATCTTTCTAGTGAAGAGAACTGAGGTAAATGAACTCGAATCATGTGAAAAATAATTTAAAATTACTATAATTACAATAAGTTTTATTGATTCGACTATGAAAAATACCTCTATAATCAACAAGATGACTAACTGAAGAAGCGCGGAAATTAAACTTCAGTTTTATCTAATTGAAAGATTTTTGCATAATGATAATACTTGAAAAAGAAAAAAGCTTTAGATCAAGTACCGGAGATTTGAAATGTGGATCACCTCTTTGAGTGTGGGAGACGCCTTTATCATCATACTTCCATCACGAGATAAATCCCGTGCGAGTACATTATTTCGATATCACTGTCGAATCTGCACGAGACATCGAGAAAAACACGTTTTTCGATCATTTCATTAGTACAATAAAAATATTTATCTTCAATATTTCATCAGTACAATCAAAATATTGACATGTTTTTAGAAAACTTTCATGTTGCTTGTGTGGCATGATATGGGAAAGAGCCTTCAAGTTGAATACAATTAAGAGCTTCAGAAACAAGTTTAAATAGAGAAGACGCTTATTAAAGAATGACTCACAATATTATGTTTTGTTCGGAAATAGAGTTTTATTCAGGGAAAAAAATCAGTGCACAAAGTCCATGAGAAATTCGATTATTACATTATTTTTATTTTTCATAAATTATTTTATAATTTAGGTAGTTATAGACAGAAGTTGTCTATTGCAATAATGAAATTCAAGAAAATAATGATAAAGTTGGGTTGCGACGCTGATTGCTATTTGCGTGACGTCAGCAGTCGCTATCTATACTTGTTGATGATAAAAATGGAAATCACGCTATACCACCTGTTGAGTGGATTGTCTTACTCTGCATACGTATGTTCATGTCAACTAGAATCGTTTTTGCACGACCAAGCGGTCAAAATAAATTTTTAGATATTCATCAATAAAAACTTGGAAATGCAACCTTGTATTTCGCAAAAGATTTTCGTGAGCAATATTTATTTTTATTACTAGCAATCATAAATCGCTCACCACTCACACGAGAAGTTTATTATTGGTATTCAAATTCTCAATGTAAACTTAAAATAATTCAGGGTGGTCTCTAAAAACAAAAGTAAATTTCTGGTCATCGGCCGGTTATGCGCATAAAGAACCTAAGCTTTCCTTTGAGTAAAAAAAAAGAAAATCCCTGAATAAAAAATAATCAAATTTATTTTTGAACTCCATTTGATATCCTCTCTTTCTGCAAATATGTGCCCAAACGACCAAATCTTATCTTTCTCAACTAAAAACTAATTCCAAAACAGGACTAAACTTTGCCCAAGTTTCGGTCCGTTTGATCGAGTCTAGAAAAACTGCAAAATAAAACACTAAAAAAAATCATTTCAAATTGTACAATTATAAAAAAAAGTAGTCATTGTGAAATTCCAAGGTAGAAAGTTCCAAAACTGCCCAAGTTTAGATTTCATATGCATATAAATTTATTAATTCTAAAACAAGCAATAAGAAATGTATATGTTTAATTGTTTGTATCTGGTCATCAACACTGAGGTTCATTAAACTATTTTATTCACAATCATCGTGCTACGAGCCTGTATAACGTTCCCTGAAAAGTGGGCATCGATAAACTGAAATATAAGAGTAATCTAGATGGAACAGTTTTCAAATGGAAGGTTTGGTTTTTTGGAATGAATGGTTTTCACTTTTCGGATGGCTCTACAGTCTCATACAATACTGATATCGAATAATATATCGTACATCGATCGGAGTTTTAGACAGGTTCTCTTGTGGAGCTTGTCCAACACTCCTTGTCATGTACCATACTATTAGAACGGCACATTCAAAAATATAATTTTAAATTGAAATTACAGAAATTTTAAAAACGATAAAAATTAGTAAAAGATATATCATGTTAAGGAGCCGCACATAAATTACATAAAGCCTTTAGGTTTGGGGGGGGGGGGGGTTATATCGGCGATTATTATATGTATACTGTCACCACAAGCTCCAAACCCACGCTCCAAACCCACGCTGCAAACCCACAAACTCCAAATACACAAGTTCCTTATCCACAAACCTACAAAGCTCGAACCCACAAGATCCATATCCACAAACCTATAAACCCCAAACACCCAAGCTCTATATCAACAAACGTGCAAACCCCAAACCCACAAATGCTAAACAAGCACCCCATCGCAAGAGGCAAGGGGACTCACGCTAAACAAGCACCCAACCGTGAGAGGCATGGGGACTCACGATAAACAAGCACCTCATCGTAAGAGGCAAGGGGACTCACGCTAAACAAGCACCCCCTCGTGAGAGGCGAGGGGACTTTGAATAGTATAATAAGAATTTGTCCAAAGTGGAAGATTTAGTCAGACTTCAAAACTTCATATACCCTGATATTAACTGAGCTCAAATCTCCAAATTTTATTCGCCAAGAAACTCTCAAACCCCAAACTCCAGTATCCAAATCCACAAACCTCAAACCCACCAACTTCAATTCCACAAACCCAAATACCTCACATCTTGCAATACCAATTGACAAATTGGTATAATTTAAGATTGGTGAGTTTGGGGTATGTTAGTTTGGGGTTTGTGGGTTTGGGATTGTTGGTTTCAGGTTTGTACGTTTGTAGATATAAAGCTTGTGGGTTTGGGGTTTATGGTTCCAGGGTTAGTAGGATTGGTGTTTTTTGGTTTCTGGCTTTGGGGTTTTTAGGGTTTTGTGGCGTGTGGGTTTGTGGGTTTGTACGTTTGTGGATATGAAGCTTGTGGGTTATGGGGTTTGTGGGTTTGGGGTTTATGGGTTTGGAACTTTTTGGTTTGGGGTTTGTGTGTTTGCTGATATGGAGCATGTGCTTTTGGGACTTGTTGCATTGGGGTTTGTGGTTTGTAGGTTTGAGACTTGTTAATTTGGGGTTTGTAGGTTTGGGGACGAAATTTATGCTCCAAAACCATTTTGTGATCCTGTGTAATCGTCTTTTGGACTGGAAAATTAAAAAAAAATAGCAGAGAACGTAACTGTTTTGTAGAAAATTCTTTCTTTTTGATAAAAATTAATTTTTTGGTGATGAAAATTTAACTATTTAATTTTTGGTTAACAGTAGATAGATATCTGTTAAGTGGGACGATGGTCGTGGGGACTAAAGCGTAGGCTTTGGACCCACTCCTTCGGCTTGCGGGTTCGATTCCCGCCTCGCACTCTGGAAGAGTCTCGGTGGCCCATGCGGTGAACACTAGCCTAGCAAGGGAGTTGTTCATCTCCGGAGAGTCGTGGGACCGGTACCTCTAGAGAAAAAGGTTTTCTCTAAGTACTTAAGGCTGTTGCTCTTGGTGGTTCGGAACCCACCTTAAACTGTAGGTCCCCCTTCCACCACCTAGTAAGTGTGTGGAGGGTGTGTAAAGGAATAGAGAAGGTGTAAGAAAAATGTAAACCCTTAGGGGACACATTAGAAGCTTCCAGTAGATATCTGTTAATATAAAAAATAAACTATTTGTAAATTTATTTAATTTATTTAAGCAGACAACGAACGTTTTTAATTAAAAATTTACGGTTTTAATTTAAAACTTTAAGGTTTTACGTAATTTCTGGGCAACCCCTAAATTAATTCACACGAAAAATTTAGTCGGTAAAAATTACGTAAGTTATGCACGGCCTCTAAACCTTCCAAGCTTAATTACTCAAAAATAGTCGATAATTATATGATTTCTAATTTGAAACTTTCAAAATTAATAAATTTAAAATTGAAGCATTAAACATGGAATGATTTCAAAGTGAGTTTAGAACTGAGGAATTTTGAATTAGGTTCTTGAAACTAAGCCTGTAAAAATTAATAATTTTCAAATGTGCATCATGCTTTTTCAAATTCTATTAGTTTAATCTAAATTGCAAAAATAATAACGTTTTCTGCAGAAAATGTAATTATTTAGTTAAAAATTTAACTTTTCAATAGAAAGCTCATCTGTTCTTTTTGAAAATTTAACATTTTGGATGAATTTTTTTCTTTGACATTTGAAAAATCCTTCTGAGTTTAAAATTCAAATCATGTTAAAAATTTGTGTTATTCATTCAAAAATCCGTCTTTTTGATAGAAATTTGATCTTTTTTGGTTGAAAATTTAATTTTTTGGTTGAGAATGAATCTGTTTTTTTAAAGATTTAACTGTTTTGTTGATAGTTCGTCATTTTTAGTGAATTAAACTATTCTTGATTTAAAATGAAAATTGTTTTTAATTAAAATATCAACTATTAAATTTCTTGTTAAAAATGTATATTTTTAGGTTGACACGTCAACTCCTAGGTTGGAAATTAAACTACTGATTTCTTAAACATTCATTTTTTTGGTTAAAGATTCATAACTTTAGTTTAAAGTTCATTTCTTTACTTAATAATTGAACTACTTTGAATTATTTGGTTAAAAATTCAACTATTTATTGAAAATTTTACTTTTTTTAAATTTCGTCTTCTCTCGCTTGAAAATTGAACTGCTTGGTAGAAGATAATTTTTTAAATAAAAATGTAATTATTCAATATTTGTTTAAAAATTGATCTTTTTAGTTTGAAAATTTATCTTATTTGCGATGCAATGTAAAAAAATTTATCTATATTTGTAATGATGATAATTCAAAATTTTGGTTAAGAATTTATGTATTTTGTTGGAATATTTCTCCTTATCGGCTAAAAAATCTTTCTTGTTTGAAACAAACAATTCTTCTTAATAATTCGTCTTTTTTATTCGAAAATTCATCTATTTTGGTAGAAATATAATCTTTTTGAAGTTAAAAATTCATCTCTTTACTTGGAAATTTAACTAATTCGTTAAAAATATGTTTGATTTTTAGCTGAAAAATAATTTTGTTGAATGAAAATTTAACTATTCTATTTCTGATGGTGCATGTATGTTTTTAGTTGAAAATTCAGTACTTTATTACAAATTAATTTTTTTGTTGAAGTTTCATAATTTTAGTTATAAATTAATTTCTTTGGTTGATAAATTGTTTATTTAGTCAAAATTTAGCTGTTTTGTAGGAAATTCATCTTTCTTGCTTGAAATTTCAACAATTTGTTGCAAAATTCTACTATTACCTAGTGGGCACAAGCGTTAAAGAACATCTTTAGAACGGCTTAAAAATGTCCTAAGTCAGTCCATATAACGTTCCATAAACATACACTGTTCCAGAGAGTAATTGGAACGTCCAAAAAACGTTTTTAGGACGTTCCAATTACGTTCTAAAATGATGTGCCCACTGGGTAGGCAGAAAATTCGTTTTTGAAATTAAAAACCAGTTTTTTTTAACTTCAAATTCAACTTTTAAATTTTTGATAAAAATTTGATCTTTTTTACAACAATTTATACTTTTAACTATTTGGTTAAAAGTTTATGTATTTTGTTGAAAATTTGTCCTTTTTGGTAAAAATAAAAGTTCTTGGTTGTAAATTCAACTTCTTGGTTAAGAATTCATTTGCTTTTTCAGGAATTTATCTTCTTTATTTTTCTCAATTTTTTGGTGAAAATACAACATTTTGGTTGAAATTATTTTTCTTTATCGTCTAAAAAAAACAGTCTTGGTGGAAAATATCAACTATTACATAGCTTGTTCATAATTAATCTTTTTTGGTTAAAGATTCAATTACTTGCTTGAAAGTTGAGCTACTTTGTTAATAATTCATAAATCAGTAAGATTTTACCAAACCAAAAGCGCTAACATTATTTTCGGATGGCCCCTAAATAAATTAAGGAAATAAATTTAGTCGGAAAAATGACGTATGATAGAGAGGAGGGGAAGGATAAAAACGTATGCTCCCTAACAAAGGGGAGTACGTCGGTAGTTTAAAATAGGAAAAAGTAAAGGAGTGATCTAATTTCTATAAAAAATAAATTGCTTACTGATATTTTTCCTTTATGATTGTAGCTCGCCTATAAAAATTCCGATCAGATTTTGCATTAAATATTCAAGGGGAATATTCCGGAACGTGTCCCTTGTTGATCGGTGAACGATTAACATTCATAATCTCCATCGCAATGCTGCTATAATGACTGACAGGCGTCTAACGAATATCGATACAATTTATCGACAAGGTAGTCTCGAGCGTGCTGCTAATTTTCAAAGTGTATGTATTTGAATGGGGTATTATATAGGTACGATATAGAGTCGAGGGTGAGCTTCATTGCTATATATATCGCGTGCCTAAGCAGCTGGATGACGATGAGAGTGTTAATTACTTTATTAGTACCGATTAAATGTTATATCCGATAATTTATAATAATTTAATGACTCAATCGTTTTACTATCTCCTTATCGCTAATATAAAAACTCTAATATAAAATCGTGAATTATCTCCCCTTTTTGAAGAGGAAACTTGTAAACACAATCTTAACAAGACAATTTGCGCAAAAAGTTATATTTTAATTAAAAGGTTGAAATATATTATGAATACAAAAATCAGTTTTTTTTATATTAAAACATATATTTAACAAGTTCAATTTATACGATACTTTAAATGGCGACATATGTTTTTAAAGAACATTGCAATCGCCTCATTAGAGACAGAGATATAACAAAAGGAAAAGATGGAGAAATAGGAAAGAGACAACCAAACCATCCTCATTCTCATTTCCTTTTTCTTTCTCTGCCTTTTTTATAATACTTTGAGATCAACATATTTTCGAGACCAGTTTAGGTCTCCTCATCAAGGTATTCTTTATAGGAGACTGCGAGTACATATTTATATAATATATGCTTAATATATTAATTATTATGAATATATATATGAGTTTGACTTTTCTTATCACAATAATGTTTACATTTTTTTATTTTTCATTTTTTAGTATATGTGTCAATCCTCAAAACTTCGGAAATCTTTTATTTATTTTTATAATAGTTTAAAGAAGCAATTATCAGAATTTCAAAATATAATTATTTCTCATAAAAATTTGACGAAACTATGAAAGGCCTTATTGTATCTCGAAAAATCCTTTTTTAGATTAATTGAATTATCTTTTCAGATAGGGCAACATGGGAGGACCGTATAAAAAACAAAGATTTAGAGGGCCTCTGGACAATGTTACGGGATATCCTTGTTAGATGCACAATCGAAGTATGTGGTACCGCAGTTGTAGGAAGAATGTCTGGTGATGCGTGGTGGAATGATGAAA
>NC_046658.1:96816154-96863760 GCF_010883055.1 Belonocnema kinseyi | reverse complement strand
CAATCTGAAAAATCTCTATCCCATCCACACATTACTCCTTTCCCCTGCCGAGTGAGTCACGCCTACCCCGAAAGGGAAATGGCTTAATGGTGTAATAATAATCTTTTCCCCTTGTAATGCATAACATTTGTATCAATTCCCTCGTTCTTTGATTCATTATATCAGACCTTTACATCTACAACATTGTTCTATTATTGAGATCAATTTTGTGTTGTTTTTGTTGCACATTGCTGTATTTTATTGTAGTTTAAATTTTTTTACAGGAATTTACAATCACAAGAATCCACAGGAATTTACAGGTACATGATCGATATTATAAAATATCATCTATGTTTAAAATTTAAGGGAATGTAGAATATTAAAAGACAATGATAAATAAGCGTTATGAATTATGCCATTGCAGTTTTCTCAATATTTGTAAAACTATGAAAAAAGATCAATTTTTGGAATACAAATCAGAATTGAAGAATTGAGAAAGAATTGATCACGATTATTGAAATTAAACTATCAGATACTTTTGAATTTTAAAGTTTCAAAATTAAAGCCTAATAAAATGTGAATTCTAACGCTCAATAATTTTCGCGTATAAAATGAAAGATTTTAAAAATTTAAATTTAAAATTTCGGAATTAAAGGCCAGTAAATTAAAAAATTATAACTTCTATACACTGGCGAGGATATAATTATATTGTTAATCATTCGTCTTTTTCCGCTAAGTTCAACTGGCTAAACATTCTTTTTTTTTGTGAAAAGTAATTTTTTTTAACTGAAAATCTTCTTGTCAAAAATTCAATTGTTTTTTGACAAATCTATTCTACTGGAATGAAAATTCATTGTTCTTGGTTCAAAATGAAAATTTTTGGTAAAAATTGAACTGTTTTATAAAAAATACTATTTTCGTTGGAAATTTTAACTATTGTTTGTTTAAAAATTCAACTATTTGGTTAAAAATGTTGAAATATTCGGTAAATAACTAACTTTTTTGTTGAAAAATCATACTTTTGATTTGAAAATTCAACTGCTTCATGGATAAATCCTAGTTTGGTTCCAAGATTTAAAAATTCTGTCGAAAATTGGTGTATTTTGTTGAAGATTTGTCTTTTTTGGCAGCATATTAATCTTCTTGGTGGAAAATTGATCTTTTCGATTTAAAAATAAAACTATTTTGTTACATTTTTTATTATTTTAGTCGAAAATTCAATTGTTTTATAATAATATTTGTCCTTTTAGATTGAAAATTCATATTTTATGGTAGAAAAGTTATATTTCTTGGTTGAAAATTAATTTTGTTGTATTTTGTTGGAGATGCAATTTATTTTGACTCAAAATTTCACAAATTTAAAGCGTTAATATTAAACTCAATATGGTTACCTAAATTAATTTTATTTCAAAATATAGATTTCCCTGTTATTTTCCTATTTTAATGAAAATTCACCCAATTTCCACTGTTTTAAGAGTGAAAATATGCTGGGAAAATATTTTAATATTTCTAATTATTTTTTATTCGTTTCCACAGCTAAGCGATTATCATACCAATATACAAAAGAAATGGAGATAAAAGCGACTGCAATAATTACAGAGGGATTAGCTTATTAAGCACCGTAAGTAAAATATACTCAAAAATACTTATTCGTAGGGTAATGAAAATAACAGAAGCAAAGATTTGGGAAGTCCAAAGTGGGTTTATGCCAGGAAGGTCATGTACGGATCAAATATTCAGCTTAAGACAAATAACAGAAAAAAGTTTAAGAGTAGGAAAAAAAGTTTTCTGTGCATTTGTTGACCTAGAAAAAGCTTTTGGCAAGGTAGATAGAAGTAAACTTTGGGAAGTCCTGAAAGAGTATGGAGTCAATGGATGGCTCCTACAAGCTATAAAAACAATATATACGGGTAGCTAAGCGAGTGTAAGGGTGAATGGGGAATTGAGTGACTGTTTTGATATTATTCAAGGAGTTAGACAAGGATGCGTTATGTCTTCATGGTTATTCAAATTCAGATATTACTACCTGAATATCCAAATCAGCTCCGAAGTGTTAGATTAAAAATGGAATAAGGTGTGAATGTAATAAAAAATAATGATCGTTGGGTGACTACAGGAACGATGGGTGATTTTTTCCTTGGATAATGAGTTCATTTAGCTGCAGCCCTCCACTTGCATTTGCGTGGAAAATCATGTCTTGTCAGAGCTCATACGCACGGGGAAAAATCCTTTTATGTCTCTCACACCCCAGGTCAACGCACTTGTAACGCGTTTCACCCTCATTGTGATCCACAAACTGGAACGTACGCTTCGGTAATGAACTCTTGGGTAAATTGTGTCACGTATGATCAAAAAAGGAAGTCGCTTAATTAAGATTATAAAATGTAAATAAATAGGATATTTTAAGCGCTATGGGCGCACTTACCAACCTTTCAGTCGAAAAAATATTAGTAAAAGTAAACGCAGCGCGCCTACGAAAAAGGGGTTTCAGCCTATTAAGACTTTAATTAAGTCGTTAAAATTTCCCCTTCCATAAATTCACTTCTCTGCCTCCTCTACATTTCCCTTCTTCCCCATACCTCACTTCAATCTTCGAAATGTCTTTCTCAACTTATTACTCCTTTACTTCCCTATCCTCACTTCCTTAACTAACACTGCCTTTTTCCTACTTTACTTCCCCAGCCATAACTTACCCTCCCCTAGTCACTCTCAGTCCTAATCAGTTTCTCTTTTACGATTGCTCCTTTCCTTATTTTTCTTACTTCCCTCCCTGTATTACTCCTCAGCACATCGTGATACTTCCACTCTATTTATTTTTCCCTCATATCCTATCACTTCACCTATTTTCCTTCCCTGAATTTCCCCGGCTACCACTTCCATTATCACCTCCTATTTTGCCTACTTCCAATTCCATACTGCCACTCCTCTACTTGTCGTCCCCACGTTCCCCTCCACTGCTTCCCTGACTCTCATTTCCCCTGGTTTCCCTAATTTCCCTCCCCTCATTTCCAATTTTAATAGATTTTAGATCAATTTCATATGATTTAGAGAAGTTTCTCTTATTACAGCCATCAAATGCCTGTAAATTCAACATGAATGTAACAGTTTTTTTTTTAATTTTCAGACAATTATTTCAAATTAACCGATTACACAGGCCAGCATGGTTTTGTTGTTGGAAAGTGAAGGGTCATTTCCGAAGTAATTTTTTACGTAGAATCCGAATCCGGGGTCAGAATTGGCGCATCACGTCAGGACTTTAAGATATTTGAGGTTATGTACCTAAAAAATGGAGTTTTTGGCTACTTTTGAGGTTATGTACAGAAGACACAACATTTTTGGGGATTTTTTCTTTAGTTGTATCATATAGTACTGTTCTTTTTCTTTAATTTGAGAGCCACAGAGTTCATTTACCATTTTTTTGACCAAGTTACGCCAGTTTGAAATTACGAGATATTTCCCATTATGTCTTGAGCATTTGCTTTAAGGGCATGTGATACTTACAGTTTCCCCGGATTTTTTTCCACAAAAATGAAAATTTTTAAAAACTGAATTCGCAGATGCTATAAAATATCACAGCGGACGTCCCCAGACTCTTTTTTGAGGGAAAATAACAAAAAAAATTTATTGTACTAAATAAAAATTTTATGCATAAGCATTATTTTGAGGTTACGTCGTTTTTCATCTCTGCTTTTCCGATAATCTGAAAATTATTTATGAAATAAACTTTTTTGATTGCCTGCAAACAAGGTTAGTTACGGGAGATTAGTTACTATGTTTATTTGTAAGTCCAAAGTTTTCGGCCAAAAATATTCTGTAGTTTGGAAGTAACGCTCGGGTGAATTGTAGCACACATAACCTCGAAATATACACGTACGTTGTTAGCAATATCAAAAATTTTTTGATAAAAAAACACAAAAAAAAGTGTGTGGGGACATCTGTTACCATGTTCGCTATCATTTCCCAGTTTTTGAAGGCAAAATATTTCTTGCCCTAGGAAAAAAGCCGGGGGAATCTAACACTGAAAAAGTCGATACTATTTCCTAAGCGCTATGCAAATTAACCACATT
The DNA here is from genome assembly GCF_010883055.1 of Belonocnema kinseyi. Lineage (NCBI taxonomy): Eukaryota > Metazoa > Arthropoda > Insecta > Hymenoptera > Cynipidae > Belonocnema > Belonocnema kinseyi. Next base: position 96,859,714 of record NC_046658.1, on the reverse strand, counting down.
TTTCTAAATTGAAACTTTTTTGAATTAACCCACAAAAGAAGTGTGTGGGGACGTCCGTTAGCATGTTCGCTATCATTTATTAAATTTTTAAGACAAAATATTATTCTAGAAAAAAAGCCGGGGGGACCTAAAACTGGTAAAATCGACAATTATCTAAAAATCACATGCCTTTAAATATTTTGAGGCAGACCTTTTCTACTGGGTGTTTTCTCTTTAAAATTTGTATTTCGGGGTGTTCGGGGCTGTGGAAATCCGAACAAATTTGGTGTCTTCTGTACATAGCCACAAAAGTAGCCAAAAACACCAATTTTTTGGGTACACAACGTCAAATATCTTAAAATTCTGACGTGATAGGCCAATTATGACTTCGGAAATAACCCACCACTTTCCAACAACTGACATGGCCCCATTATTTGCAGGCCTGTGTTATTTTTCTTAATACTAAAATGAAACTCGCACCGTGCGAAATATTCCGACAACGTACTTTCAATACTTCTATTATATTTAGAAAACATAAAAATATAAATGTTCAAGGTATTTCCGGATTCAGAAATTTTTAAAAAGCCAATTTTTAGTAGAGGGAAAGTGTGGGGAAATGTGGTGAGGGGATGTGAGGGGAAATTAAGGAATTTAAATAGATGATATTATTCGAAGGGGATTAGGATGATGGGTGTAAGGAAAATTAAGGGAAATGAGGGGGGTAGGAGAAGTTGTGGAGATGAGGGTAGGGGAAGTGTGGGAGAATAAGGGTAGTGAAAGTGAGGGTTAATGTGGGTGGGGAAGCAGGATAAGGAGGATGTTAGCAGAGAAAGTGATTAGAGGGGGAGGTAGATGGGAAAAAATTTGAGGAAGGGAGGAGAAACGAACGCTGAAATGTTGGGAGGGAATTAGGAGAATGCAAGGGATGTAGGAGGGGGGAGGTCTAAACGGCTGCTTTGACCAATTTTTTAATAGAAAAGATCAGTTTAGTCACGTTTTTCAAAAAAGATAAATTTTCAACTTAAAAAAAAGATAAATTTTCAACTTAAAAAAAAGATAAAATTTCAAATTATAAAGAAAAAATTTTCAAATAAAAATGGAATATCTACATGTTCAGATACAAAAATTATTTCTTAACAAAAAGAAATGAAGTTCCAATAAAATATTAACATTTTTAAATGAGCAGTTTAATTTTCTACTAAAGTATTTGAATTTTCAATTCTCGGATTGACTATATCAGGGGGCCCCATCTCTTGGCTTCACTGTAATTTAAGTTTTCATCAAATACGTAGTTGAATTTTTAGCAAACGAGATAAATTTTCTATCCAAATAGATGATTTTTTAACCAAAGGTATAGATTTTTTTACCAAATAGTTGAATTTTCGACTTCTGAAGAAAAAAATTTTAACTAAAAATGAAATAGCTACATTTTAAGAAACAAAATTAATTTTTAATGAAAAAACAGAATTTTTAAACTAGTTAAATTTTTAAATAAATAGTTTAATTTTTAACCAAAAACTATAGTTAACTATGAAAGCAGATTAATTTCCAAACAAAAAATATGAAGTTTGAACAAAAACAATCATTTACGATTACCTAGTATTCATCGTTAAATCAACAATATTAGTTCTAAGTTTGCAACAAGAAAGGATCCATTTTTAACCAAGAATGAAATAATCATATTTTTAATAAATGAAAAAGATTCTTAAACAAAAAAGAATTATTAAATTTTATCAAGACAGTTCAATTTTCAACTAAAGATATGACTTTCAAATGGGAGAAGACAACAATTTTCAACCAAATTGTAGAAATTATAACCAAAAGTAAGGAATTCTAAACAAGAAATGTAATGGTAGACTTATAAACCAAAAAATAAACTTTAAACCACTATTATTATAAAAATGAAAAGAAATTTGAAAACAGGGGAAAAATAATAATTGTTTAAAAAGGGGGAAAAGATTTTATGGACAGCCCCTAATCTTCTAAGCGAATCTGCCGTTTATATCGAGTTTTTAATTATATTAATGTTCTCAAATAAAAAAAGTCTAAAGAATTTAAATAAAAGTATTCTCATATTAGTATCAAATAATTATCACTTTCGTATATAGTTTTTGTATTTAAAAATAGGAGGAGAGCTGGCAGCTTCAGTGTCACATGACCCTTTGAGTAGGGGTTTACTGAATTGTCACAAAAGGATGAAGTGACTAAAAAATCACTGAAAATAACGTCACGTAATATATTACGTTATATTTTAGGTGTCATATTACGCACGCATGCGCAATATGACACCCCAAATTTGAAGTCATTTCCCCGATAACTAATTCTTGTACCTCTCTTGACAATCTAAAATCTAAACACTTCAAAACATTTCCAAAGCTTCTAAAATACCTGCCTGTAAAACATGACACCTAAAGTCCCCAATTCTGCATTTTGCCAATAAATAATTATTTCTCCTCTGCCTAAGCCTTGAATTCGAGTTAGCAAATGAGCGATGGAAATTCTAGTGGGTCTGCAATGTCATTAATATGTGTAGATTGTAGACCGAAGGCTAATCAAAGACAGCGCTAGTCTCGGCGCGGCGTCAGCCAGCAGTGTCTGCCTGGTTCAAAGTTACGCAAACCTGACTCTGACATTTCGGCATAATCATCGTGCCAACGTCCCAGTGTCATTTTGTCGTCGCTATTTTTGCGCCGGGACCAGGAGATCCCTTGGAGAATCGCCCGACGTTATAATTCATTTGCTTACAAGAATACACCCACGCATCATGATTATCAGAGATTCGCGATAGATGCCTCATTTTACCGGATTATACTAATTCCTCAGTGGGTGGCTCGTAATTTACCCAAGGTGGGCAGCAATCTCGAGAAGCCTACATTGTAATTAAATTATCAATTAGCGTCTGTCAATTCAAGCTTATAAATCTAATCGCAGCGCGTAGCTGATTGAGTAATTATCGTTTCTTCAGTCAGATGCCAAGTTAGTATGCAATCTAATGAACCCTTAGACGGAGCTAAGTGCGACAAGTTCTTAGATTATTCTCAATTAATTACATCAAGGAATTATAATTCGATAATTATGCTTCAAATATAGAAATTCTTACGAACCTACGACAGTAGCTGGGTGATGACTCTCCTCTTCGAGATCTCGAATGTTAAGCACGAACGAGCTCGGTTAGCCGTCGGATGGGTGACCGGTCTAGAATTCTTCACTTATTAGTATTTTCACGGCGTTTTTCTACATTCGTATCGACGTTTGACACCGAGGGTGGATGTGAAGCTCGGATGTGTGTACTTTTTCGATGCTATCAAATGTCTGCATTTAAACTCGTCTGTCAGTAACCGGCTGTCTTTAGGAGTTTTAGTTTTCTCAGTTTTCCACTTCTCTGACCAAATTTTCAGGCGAATGAGAGCACTTATAATACAAATTTTGCTACGGACGGTACGGGAGGGACTCCACAGAACTGAGTATGTCAAACATTACCTGGTGGAGGCTTATTGAGAGTTGGGATAACTAACGTAATCGAAGTAATTGTTCTAATTAAAATACTTAGGGTTAAGTTAAAGAGTTCGGCGGGATAGGTCAACGATTTTTCTATTTGGTTTCACATTCTTGGTTGAGAATTCAACGACAGTGAAACCCTTCAATATCTTCCCTTCTACAGCCCTTTCGAGAATTGACGCCGCGCCGTAGGTGTATGTGAAACAGGAGCTGCGCAGGCATTCAGGCGTGAACAAACAAAAGCGCAGCGGGCTATAATCAGTTTGTTCCCACCCACCGTTTGTCAGGAATTCGGCACTATAGAAGAGTTTCACTGTATTTGTTAAAAATATTTTTTATTTTATTGAGAATTCGTCTATTTTATTTTGAAAAATTCTTTTGTTGGCTTAATATTTTTTGTAATAAAAATGTAAAATTTCGTCTTTTTTGTAAAAAATGTATCTCTCAAGTAGAAAATTCATTGATTAGAAAGGTATGCATTTTGTACATAATTCGTCATTTTGGTTTGAAAATTTATTACTTTTGGTAATCTGTTTTGGTTGAGGACTGAATTATTTTGTTAAGCGTTTGTCTTTTTTGGTTTAATTTAACTATTCTTGTTTTAAAATAAAAATCTCTTCTCTTTTAAAATATCAACTACCCCCCCCCCCCCACCTCAACACAACCGTGAAATTTTATGTTTTTATTATAAAAACTTTCTAACAAAACCGAACCAAACATTCTCTAAAAGAAAACTTAACACTTATTTAACAGAAAAAATGCAAAATCTTTCAAATTCTTATGCAGTGAAAGAGAAATGGAATTATGGAATATGAAATAATGAGTCGCCCAGTTTCCCAGCATGTCCCGGTTAGCCCCGGCTTACAGAACCTCGAAAGAGAAATTTATTTTATAAAATAAAATTATGAGTAACAAATTAAAAGCAGGTGCTTTATTTATATTGAGGCTGAACTTGTATCATGTAAATTTTCATTTGACATGGATTGAAATATCTTGAAGTATGTTATTATTATCAGGGAAAGGAGGCGACAAATTTGCAGTTTCTTTGTGATTCTCACTTTGCACCCTGGGAATGACGGAACGAGTAGGCAACGTAGTTTATTATTACATCACGCTTGCCTGCGCTCTGAGAGAAGTCGAGGTGTCAGGAGGTAAATTATTATATGTAAAATTGCAAGTATGATATTCCACTAAAAAAGGGTCTTTTCTGAAATTTTCCAGCCTTTGAAATCCTGTGAATCCTTTTGTAAATTTTGTAAATTATTTAAGGTTGTTTAAATTATGTGAAATTTTTTTTACATTCTTTGAATTTCATGGATGTCGTTCATAATTTCTACAAATTACTTTCGAAAGATTGAACTCCCTGAAAATCCCTAGAAATTCTTTACAATCCTCGTAAATACCTTAAAAGCTCTGAAAACGGTTGAAATCCTTTAAATTGCATAAGTATTTCAAAATATTATGATATCCCTTAGTCTTAGTCTTTCTTGGCTAAAATACTTTTTTTAGGTTCAAAATTTATAACTGTTTTGTTGAAAATTTGTTTTTTTTGCGATAAATTGATCTGTTTTATCATTTTTTCAATTTAAGTTTGAAAACATGAAAAGAAAATTTTCAGGAAAACCCCACCATTTTATTTTCTTCAAAAATTGTAGAAGATTTTGTAAAAATGCTAGCGTTTGTTTGAAAATCAATCTGTTTTAGTCCAGGATTCAAGTTCTTTGTTGAAAATTAAAGTTTTCTGGATATTTTCGAGTGAATAACTGTCGTTTTATTTTTAATTAAAATATTCCCTTTTTGTTAAAAAATCAATTATTACATTTGTTGTTAAAAATTGAACTCCTGTGTTAAAAGTTAAACTCATCTCTTGTTAAAAATTGATCTTTTTCTGCTTAAAAATTCAACTACTTATAGTTGAAAATTTGTAGAAATAAAAACTGCATGCTTTAAAAATTAATAAAATAAAATTTAGACTACAATCAGGTTCACTTTAAAGCTATATATGTAGTTGAAAATTATGTAAGTGTTTGAGAATTCGTATTTTTTTATAGAAATTTAATCAGCTGCGTTCAAAATTTGAACTATTTAGTTAAAAATAAATGCATTTTTTAAATATTTATCTTCTCTGGTAGAAAATTAATTTTCTAGGTTGAGAAATAAACTATTTGGTAGAAATTTTATGTAATTTCTTGAGAATTCATCTTTTTGGTAGAAAAGTAATTTTCGGTAATGAAGATTGATTATTTCAGTTAAAAATTGAACTATTTTGTTAAAAATTAGTTTTTTTTTTAATTCAACTGTTTTTGAATTTAAATGAAAATGTTGTCTCGGTTAAGATATCAACAGTTACATTTTTTGTTGAGAATTTACCTTTTCTTCGTTCAAAATTGAACCGCTTCGTTGAAGTACTTTATATAAAAAGAGATATTTCGGGTTTCACTCGTGTAAAAAAAACTACGAATTGTTTGCCGACGTTTCGTGAACATTGCAGTTCACATCTTCAGGGCTGACCTGAAACTGAGGTATCAGGTCATGTTGTTCTTAGGTATACTCTCTACGATGCCCGTGATTAGCCAGAGCGCCCCACCGGGGGGACTGGTCGAACTTGATTGGCCAATCGAGTTTTTTTTTTAATCCGGGAGAACGGAACGCCAAATCGGATTGCTATTGTTTCCATTGTCCCTATTGATGTTATTAGGGTGTTTTAAGATTTCGATTGCATCTCTATGTTTTCTTGGAAATTCGTTGTGTTTTTGAAATGACTGTTGTTTCATTAAATAAAATGTTATGTCCTGTTTCGATATGATGTTCAGCTAGTGCTGATTGCGTGAAATGTTTTAGCCTGACTTTACTCTCATATTCCTTAACACGTTGGCTCACGGCTCTCCCGGTTTTTCCAACATAGACTTTGCCACAAGAACAAGGGATTTTATATACTCCTGGATCACTAAGGGGTGCCTTTTTATCTTTAGGGTTATGTAGTAGTTGTCCTATTTTCGCAGGTGGTTTAAATATGGTTTGGATGTTGTGTTTGTTGAGAATTCTTCCTATTTGTTCTGTGACACCTTGGATGTAGGGTAGAGTGATGGTTATTTTTCTCACTCTTTCTTTCGTTGGTTGTGTTGACTTGCTTTTTTGAGTGTGTTTCTTTATTGCTTTATTAATTTTTTTGTTTGTGTTATCGTTCTATATTAGGATTTGTTTAACGTTTTGTAATTCCTTTTGTAAGTTATCTTTATATGTTATGGAGACAGCTCTGTATACAAAAAGAATTACAAAACGCTAAACAAATCCTAATACACAACGATTACACAAACAAATTAATAAAGCATTAAAAAAAACACACTGAAAAAAGCAAGTGAACACAACTTACGAAAGAAAGAGTGAGAAAAATAACCACCACCCTATCCTACATCCAAGGTGTCACAGAAATAAGGAAGAACAAATAGGAAGAATTCGCAACAAACACAACATCCAAACCATATTTAAACCACCTGCGAAAATAGGACGACTACTAAATAACCCTAAAGATAAAAAAGGCACCTCTTAGTGATCTAGGAGTATATAAAATCCCTTGTTCTTGTGGCAAAGTCTATATAAGTCCCCACGGTGGGACGCTCTAGCCAATCACAGGCATCGTAGAGAGTATATATAACAACAACATGACCTGAAACCTCAGTTTCAGGTCAGCCCTGAAAATGTGAAGTGCACTGTTCACGAAACGTTGACAAACAATTCGTAGTTTTTTTACACGAGTGAAACCCAAAATATCTCTTTTTATATAAATGAATCATCGTGAAAGCATAAAATCTATTATTGATACAATTGAGACAATTTCCCGGTATGCTGTGATTCATTTAGAAGTAAGTCAAGAAATATTAGAATTAGTGGAGATTTTTTTGATAATATTGTATTTAGTGTAACTTTTTTGGAAACAGTAGCAAAATAGTGTCATCAAAAAAAGTTTCAAATTTGTCAATCGTGTGATGGGTCCGAGGCCTGTATCTTCCCAATTTAAAATTTAATTCTCCGTACTGATTTTTGTTTTTTATTTTCTGATTTTTACTTCGACAAGGAAATTAAACATTTAGAACATGTTTTCTCAATCAAAAAATTCATCGAAATAAGACTGAACAACATTCAAATGCGACCACCAAACAATTTGAAGAAGAAAAATTGATTATTTATCATCCCTCACCACTTTTAGATGAACTGCTGTAAATGGAAAAGTTATTGGACCATCGAACCACCGAACTACCAAACGAAATGATACTAGCTAATGATTCGACTTAAAAAAATAACTTAATTTTTTAAAACCGCAAAATTTGTTGGTGTTACAGTAAAACATTGTTTTTTATTATTTAAACAATTATCCACTCTCGAACGCCGAGACAAGACTATCAAACATAAAAATGATCCTCTACCAAACGATTATGCTTTAAAACATAATGTAATATTTTCAACTTTCAAGATTTTTTGTTCTTACTGCACGGAGACAAACAGAAGGTCAATTTGGCAATCTAGATGGGTAGACTGACTATATTTGAGGGTCAATTATAGGACAGCCTTTTAGATGGCTAAAGCGACTAACTCTAGAAGGCCGAAACAAGAGGTTCAAATGAATCATCTCAAGAGAGTCAACTTGACCATCAGAGAGACCCTAACTATTATCACAAAGGGTTGAAATGAACATCCTGGAAGGTCCATTTCATCATATTAGATAGTCGACTTGATCTTCTTGGAATTTCGACTGGGTCATCTTATAGGGTCAATTTCATTATCCCCTATCTTCTACATATGTTGTTCTTGTTCTACTTATGTTATACACACGTATGTGGTATTCTAATCACCCTCTCATAAAACACTGAAAATTATAAAATGAAGTGGAACCTACAAAACCTTCATATACAATACATAAAATCTAAAAGAATTTTTTATTATTTGTAGAGGGCGAGCTGTATGAGAAATTATTTAATATACATAGCGTCGCTGTATTGAAATATAAGATTTCAAACACTTAAGTAAATTCAGAAACCGATAGCACACATCTTGTTACTTTCTGCATCATCATTAAATGATGAAATTTTTAGCACACTTGCAGCAAGAAACGACACAGTGACGACAAGTTGATAGCTGAGCTTCGAGTGACGTCTTTTAATTTTTTCTTTGATCCCTTGGAATCGTGAAACTGTATGTTGAAAATTGAAAAGAAAGAAATGTATTCACTTTCCACCGTGTTATCTCTCATGCACTTCATTCTCCACGCATGTTTAAAATATTAGAAAGCAGTTTTAACTTATCAAAAATATGTTTAAATTTAATAGACAGCAAATATGACGCTGAGTGGCTCATTATACTCGCAAATTCTGAAACTGGTCTCGACCTTTGATTTTCACGCTCATGATTGAAGCGCAAATATTGGCCTTTCCCCGACGGGTCATTTGTTCCTCCATAGATGGTCGAAATGACCTAAAGGCCCTTTTAACCATCTAGACTAGAGGAACTGTCTGACTCTACATTTTGACACTAACTTTAACCATCTATTTTTCTCCGTGCGTGAAAGTTCGTGTTTTAAATATCCACATAAACAATTATTTATTCTCTAACGTCTAGTCAAGACTAGCAAACCTACATTACGACGTCTAATCGATTTAAATAAGAAAAATGGATGATTGATCATTTTTGAGTCATCTCCGTCCACTTTTAAAAAAACTGGTGTGAGTGTAAAAGTTTTTGGCCACAGAACTATCAAACATAGAAATGGGACTAACAAACGATTCTGATTCAAAGCATAATTTAATTTTTTGAAATAACAACATTTTTGGCTCTGATGTAAAACTTTTTTTTTAATTATTTGAACAATTATCCACTCTTTAACTTCAAGACAAGACCAAACGTTACAAGATGAGCACCAAACGATTCGAAGAAGAAATATTAGCATTAGCAGACGAATGAGAGAAAATAGTTTTTTTACTGTCATTTTTCTCGAAATATTAGGAAAATAGTGTCATCTCATAAAAGAAGTGTAAGATAGTGTCAATAGTCTGGTGAGCCCAAGGCCTGTAGCTTTCCAATCTAAAATTTCATTTCCCGTTCTGATTTTTATTTAGTTGACGAAACCGTCGACTGGTTCGGCAAGAAAATATGAAATTGAGCATCGAGAACATGTTTCTTCGTCAGTCACTTACGCATACGTCCCTGACTTCACGTTAAGAGACTTGTGGGGGGGAAAAGAGGGTCTAGGGAGGCCCGACAGGCTGACGCCAGGAACCCCACCATGCGAGACACCGTGTAACCCAAGTATAAATGTGTTAGTAGTAAATGCCTCATATCTGTGTTTACATGTTTGTATACATGTATAAATAAATATGCATACTCCTCACACATGTGAAGAAAACTCTTGAACGTTATATTTGCATGCTTAGGCACTTTCTGCACTAGGGATCATATGAAAATTGCATGTATATTGTGTATATGGCATTTTCTACACCTTCAAACGATATAATAGATTGGCCTCCAGAATCTAGGCAGTGATTCAGAACTCACGTACCATTGGTATTTTATTTACGCATTTTCGGTTATGCTACATCAAGGACGCTTATAATTTTATATTGTATGTACAATTTTTTACTGCTGGATTCGTGAGGTGCATTAATTGGTTCAAATGATTGCACAATTTTTAATGTTTGAATCATACAAAATTCGATAATATTGTGTTGCTTGAAAGCCTTTTATAGTCAATTTTATATCGAAGTGATTAAAATTGTATAATTTGAAGCTGGAAGCATTCAAAACTATATTTCAAAATGAATATTTAACAGCTTTTGAAAAGATCTTTAGAAAGATAATTCGGGGCAGTAATTTTTCATTTTACTTGACCAATTATGTGTGAAGGAAAAAATTATAATTTTGTAACATATTTATCATAAAATCTTTTATAAATGGAAAAACATTTGACAACATATTAAATACACTTTTTATATATTCTTCTCAGGGCTGCCGCAGCTTAATTAACTTTTTAATTTTCATTTATACTTTTATTTTTTCAAAATTCACGCCGGTTATCTTTTTTTACATTTTAATTATCACAACAATTAAAAGGAACTAATGTGAATTTTCTAAAGGCGAAAGTCGAAATGAATGTGAAAAAGGTATATAAATCATCCTCCTCCACAGTAAAATTGCAGCTGATTCATGAATTCATAAAAATTCAAGGTAAATTAGAAAAAAATGAGTAGAAAACAATTTTAAATTATTAAAAAAATGCATTAAATTCAGTAGATTTGACATGAGTTTAGAAAAATCAAAAGAATTTGATGAAATTCTCAAGAATTCTAGGTGAGTTTAAAAGAATTTAAGAATAAATTATTGAGACTTCAGGGTGATTTCAAAGTGAATTAAAATCAATTACGTTAAAATATTTATTTAAATCCGTCAAATTTGATCAAATGTTATTATCTGAAAGCCTGGGAAATGTTTAAAAATATCTTGACAGCTTTCAAAATCCCTTAATATCATTGAGATCCTCAGAAATCTTATAAAATTATAAACCTCTAAATCTTTAAAAAAAACCTAAAATCTTTAAAATCGTTTAAAATTCAACAAAATTATTGAAATCATAAAAAGTTCCTTGCAAACTTTTCTTATAATACTCTAAACCATTTTAAATCCTTTTAAGTTCTTTGAAATACCTTGAAACTTTTTGAAGATCTTGGAAGATCTTCGGAATTTTTTTAAATGCCATAGAATCTTTAAAATCCTTTCCAATTCCTTCAAATTTTTCAAATCTATTAAAACATTCTTGGAATTTTTGAAACACCCCATAAGATTTCAAAAGAATTCAAAAAACTTCGGAAATAGGTATAGACTTGCATTTCTATCGTGCGGTTATGCCAGGGGTAATTTGTTGAAAGAAAAGTGACTAAAGTGATTTTTTATTTAAACGAGTGACTGTAGTGACTTTATTCAAAACAATTAGCCAAAATAGGCACCGTGTGCATAAAAAAAGGGTTTCGTATCCTACTTCCCCTTCCATAATTTATCCTACTGACCCTCCCTTAATTTCACCAGAGTCCCCCTATTTTCCCTACCTTTATTTTCCCTAACTTCCCCTCCCCTCATGTTCCATCATGTCTTCGACACTCCCTACTGAATATTATTTCTCCTACTTCCCCTCACCCCCTTAAGATAATTTCCCTTTCTGTACGATTCCACTTATTTTATCTACTTCACCCTATCTCACATCCCCTTACTTCCCATACTTCCATTTAATCTCACCAGTCTTAGTTTTCCACTCTTCATTCCCCCCATTTCCCCTACTTACCCTTGCATGATTTTTTCTAATTTCCCTCTCTTAATTTCACCTCAATTCCCCTACTTCCCCTAGCCTCATTTCCCCTAACTTCACCATCCCTCGCTTCCCATTACTTCCCACCCTCATTATTTCTCCTACTTCCACTCATCTTATTTCAACCCGCTTACTGCACCACAATTTTCCTTCACTCCCCCTACCATGATTTCCCCTAATTTCCCCTCACTAATCCTCCACATGCATTAGATCGATGAAACTTTTTACAGATACTTTTAGCATGAAATTCTGCTATTATCAGCGAAAACATTTTCACTTTTCAAATTAGTACCTATTAGTGTCTTTTTATAGAATGTTTGAAACATGAAGGTTTGATTTAGGGAGGGTACGACATGCGCTATAGGAATGCAAATTATTTGTAATGCTTATGGATTACGTCAAATTATACTGGATTAGAAGTTAGTATAACTGAGCGGTTTGGTTAATTACCCAATTTTTTTCTTCTTCAACTTAACTAGAAATGAAGGATTGCAGTGCAGAACTAAAAATCGCAATTTTGCAATAGAATGTACCAATTTGCAATCTCATAGTGACAGGAACCTAAAATTGGAACAGGCTCGATTGCGGATTACGATAAAGAGTGAAATTTTTACTTAAAAAAGTGGCCAATAATTTTCTTTAATGGCCTTTTCTTAGACAAAAAGTATTTTATTGTATTCAAGAACGGAGAGACTAGTACAGTGGAAATGCGTAGTGCGCGGGTACTCGCATGCGGTAATTGCGCAACATTATGTATTGCAATTTGAAACGGTTCAGCCGGCCCTTACACTTTACGTTTCGATTCCTCCAATTTAGTAACAAGGCCATTTGCACGGAACCCCCAACACTGTTACTAAACCGGGAGCTTAGTATATATGAAAATGAGGTTTTCGTCAAAAATGTTGGTTATCTAGTTCTGTACTCCAACTTTATAGGAACAAGTGTAGACTCACGAACCCTGAACTTGCCATTAAAGCTTTCGAGGGGAAATCAATAACATGAGAAAAATGATATGTAAAATTGAAAAATTAGCTTTTCAATTTAAACCAGTCTTTTCATCTATCATCTTGATTTGAAAAATAAAATTTAAATTATATTAGGTTGAGCAACTGTGGGAAAGATGGTGTAGATTGTGGGGAGTAAAATCAAAGTTGGGTCTACAAAGTTGGAAATTGTGATGTGAAGGCTGCATTAGTAAATAGCAGATCCGAGGTCTTCACTATGGAGAGAGAGAGACCACTATTACTAACTAAACTTACTCTAAGTTGAGTTTGCCAACCCCATTTCGGGATGAATTCTCTCCGAGCAACAGAATCTGGGTGTCGTGCCAAATCGTAAGCATTCCGACCTTCCGGTTCGATGATAGATATCCCAGAGGTGAATAGAACACGTTTCAGATTCATGTAATTTGTATCTTATCAATGCCTTCCAGCAATTAATTACCACCTTATTTTCTTGTTATAATAAATATATTATCAAAATGTATTTCTGTATACTAAAAAAAAAAACGATTTTCTAGAATTTTTTAATTCAAAGAACAGGACACTTGGGATTTTCTGCTTTTATTAGCAGAATGTGACATCACATCTTTTTTGGTTCGAACTTTTACTTTTTGTTTGAAGATTTAACTATTTTGTTAAAATTTGGTCTTTTAATTGAAAATTACTTTTCTTAACTGAAAATTGAACTAATCCTTGTTTGGTTGAAATTTATTCGTTTTAGTTGAAGCTTCAACTAGTAAATTTTTGATTGGGAATTTATTTACTTGTTGTTGTTGAAAATGTCACTACTTAGATGAAAGTTGAACTACTTTGTTTAAAATTATTTTATTCGTTTAAAATTTAACTATTTGATTGAAAATTCATGTTCTTTTTTGGTTGAAAATTAACATTTTTAACTGAAGAATTTATCTATTCCAGGTTTGGTTGAAACTTCAACTTATACATTTTTCATTGGGATTTCATATTTCTTGGTTGAAAATTCTACAGCTTGGTTAAAAATTTAACTACCTTGTTAAACATTTATTTTATGGGTTGAAGATGGATCTATTTTGATAAAAAGAGATATTTCGGGTTCCAAATATGTAAAAAACTACGAAGTTTGCTCGACATTTTGTGAACACTGCAGTTCATATTTTTAGGTAGATAATTCAACTGTTTTGAAGAGAATTCTTCCTTTTTGGCTAGAAAATTTAAACATTCGGTTGATACTTTTTTTCTAATTTGAATGAAAAATCTTTCGTGGTTGAAAATTTATCTCTTTTTTTGGTTAAAAAATGGTTACTACTTTGTTGAACATTCGCCTTACTGGATAAGGAATGCCACCATTTGTGATAATCATTCCAGTGTCATCTGAAAAAGTTGTCTTCTTGACTTTATTCAACTTTTTGATTTAAAGTGCAACGGTTTTCGGTTACAAATTCGACTATCTGCTTAAAAATAGATAGAATAGATATAAACTAAACGTTGAATGTCCGTCCACTACTGCCAAGTAGAGGAAGTCCTTCTAAACTCAACATGCCTCTTTGCGGAATTACTTTAAAGATGGATGGCATTTCGATAAACATCCTCTTTTATCTTCTTAGAGATGTAGATAATATAAAGGTAAAAATACATTTTTTTTTGAATAAAAGTCACCATTTAAAAAATAATATGAAGAAAACTTAAACTTGCAGTCGAAAAATTGTTTTTAATCAAAGTTTGCGAGACTCCTCTCTTTTAAAAACATATAAGAGGATTAAAAAAACTCAATCACTAAGGCTAGATGCTTTTTTCGATAATTACCAAATTTCATCCATCATCGAAGAGATATTAACATTTCCAAATTGAGATATACCATATGATATAGTTATCATAGAATTAACATTTCACAATTACGAAGATTATATGAATGGTGAATTATGCAAATTTGGATAAACGAAAATGATAAGAAATTGGAAAAATTAAATTTCTGCAACCGGATATTCCTGCGCCTTCTGTTAAGGATATGATTATTTCTGTTTATGAAGAACAGTTGATAATAAATGCGGGAAAAAATCTTTTTTCTCTTTTGCAATGTTAGAAGAAATTCCACGTGCGCCGTGAAGGGCTCTCCTCTTTCAGGCAGAGTTTTTTTGCTCTCTCTTCTTTTCTGTTTTCCTTCTTACGCAAGCGATCGAGTGTGCTCGCTTAGGTCGCCTAGGTATTTAGGTGTGCGTGGGGATTCCTCATGGCGCCGGTCGTCTGCCATGCTTCACACACGAGAATATGTCCAGATGAGTGTATACATGTCGAATACTAAAACGCTATCGAGATGTCGGGCAACGAGAGAAATGAGAAACCTCCCGAGTTAAACCTCTCTCAATAGCAGACGCTAGCCGCTAGTCGCTACCTTAGTCAGTAGCGTATCGCAGAAGAAGAACTTGCTAACGAACCGATATCCTGTTTCCATATTTTTGTTCCCTTTTTCGAACACAGTTGTGAAGCGGGATTTCCATTTGTGGATGAGAGTTTTTTTCTGTAATAGTCATTTCAAATGATATGGTGGTAAATTTTTGAAAATTTAATCAGTGTTTAGAAAGCAAAAATATCGGAGTTTGTTTTCAGGGATTCGTATACGAATCCCTGAAAACCGCCTGGCGGAAACCCTCATAGTTTAGGACTTAAAACCTACCCTAGCCTACTTCAGCATGTACCTTAACCGAATTTACTCAGTATCTTAGCCGACTATACCCCATACCTTAGCCGACCTCATCTCCTACCCTAACCAACCTCACCCAGTCTCCTAGCCGACTTGACCCCACACTTTAGATGACTTAACCCCATACTCTCACACACCTTATCTCGCACCCTAGACGACTTTACTCCGTACCCTATCCGAATCTACCCTGTACCCTAGATGAGTGGACCCGTACCCTAACCGATCTTATCATAATTTCTAGTGAATCTTACGCGATACCTTAGGTTTCGTTTACACTAGGTTTCTTAGCCTTGGGTAAAAATCCTTATAATTTCGGACAAATAACCGTCTGTCCGTCGTACATTTTTTCACGTGAAGTGGAAGAAGTTCCTAACCAACTTTACTCCATACTTTAGCTAACCTTATTTCATGCCCTGGCATAAATAATCCCTTAACCTAGCACACTTTATCCTGTTTCCTAATCGAAATTATCATGTGCACTAACTGACCATATACCGTACCCTGGCCAACTTTACCCCTACCGTAGCTAATTTCACTCTGTGCCCTAGTCGACTTTACCCCGCACCCTAGCCAAATCTACCTTTACCCTAGTCGACTTTACCTTATACCCTGATCGACCTTATCCTGTACCTCAGCTCACTTAACCCGGTACTTTAGCTAGCTTTCCCCCATACCCTACCCGATCTTATCCCGTATATCCTAACCATAGACTTTCCTTAGCCCGACTTACTTTTTTCTACTACTCTTCGGTCTATTCATAGATCTCAGTGCGAGTGAGTCTATTCCAGCAAGGTTCTTTTGTCCACAGGCATGTCAAAGTAAGGAAATTTGGAAACTTTTAATTTCTCAACTAGCAATTTGAAAATAACGTTATCAGCATCTACGAATTTTTCCGATTCCAATGATATATTACTTACATAGAAAAGTTGAAAATTTAAAGTTGATTCCAAATATATTACATACTTTCGAATCATTGATTGCAAAATTAAGAATTTAATAATCTCAAATTTTTAACCTAATTTCCAACAAAAGGCCTCTGAGAAGAGGGATCGTCTGCCCAAGTTTGCAGGTACCTGACCAGAAAGTAGGACATTGATCAGCCCGGTCAGGGTACCCTGACTTGGTCAAAAGCGTGCCGACCACAGCTCTAACCGACCTTATCCCGCACCCTAGCTAGCCGACTTCACCCCTACCGTAACCAAGTTTGCCTCATGCCCTAGTCAACTTTACCCTCTTCTATATCATTTTACCGATACTCTAGCCAAATTTCCCCGTACCCTAACCGATCTTATTCCGTATCCTAGCCAACTCTGCCCCTACTTTAGCCGACTTTACCCAATACATACTTTAGGGGGAGGGGGGGGGGCGTTCTCACAAAACCTATGGTTGGTAACAAATAGAGAGGGGGAGGTCCCAGTCAAAGTAACGTTACACTTATTTCAACCTTTTAGAATTCAGAGAATTTTTTTTCTCTAAAAGTAAATGGAAACGTTTTTAGTATGTTTCCAGACGATGAATGTTTTTGGTAGAAAATTCATTCTTTTGTTTAAAGTTTTACGTTTTTAGTTAAGAATTTAATTTTTTGGTTGAGAATTGTTTAATTTTATTAAAATTCGTCTTTTTGGTAGTAAATATTTCTGTTTGTTTAAAAATTCATCTTTACTGGTTAAAACTTCAACTATTCTTTATGACTCTTTACTTTATTACAAATTCGTTTTTTTTGTATTAAATTAATCTGTTTGCTTAAAAAAATTCATCTTTTTTGGTTGAAAATTTAACTTCTTGTTTGATAATTCTTGAATTTGGTTAAAAATTCGTTTTTTCGGTAGTGAATTAATCCTTTTGCTTAAAAATTTATGTTTTTAGTTTAAAATTCACCTGTTTGGTTGAGAATTCTGAATTTATTACCGAATTTTATAATTCAGCACCCGGTTACTTAGACAATATAGGCATATTGACAACATGAATTGCTTTAAACAAGAAAAAATCAGTATAAACGTAAATTCGGGTTTTCCCTAAAGGTACGTTACTTGGAGATGGGGGGGGGGTCATAACCAAATCAACGGTTGTCAACGAGGGGGGGGGCGTAAAATTGCACAAAATTTCTAACGTAGTTTATGGATGATCCCTTACCCCCAGTTTCTCAGTGTTTTATTCAATGTGAAAAATCTAAAAAGATCCTATAATTATATAAATATTATTTTTTTAATGAACCTTGAAATATTTTAATATCTCAGCTGTTCTGGGTAATTTTTTAATTTTCCTTACTTTTCAGATTTTGTAACCACTGGCATTAAAAAAGAACACAATGACATATCATTTTTTATTTTTTGGTTTCAATTATACAATCGATTGGATAGGGTAGGACAGGACAAGATACAAAAGATGAGACATTGGGGAAATGAGAGGGGGAAGAGGAAATTTGAACGACTATAACTATATTATTGACTTAATAGGCTACGAAACCCTTTTTTTAGATGCCTATGTCTACTTCGAATAATGACCAGGCGGAAACGATTACATCACGATGCGAAATCAAGTATAAATATTATAGAGCCACACACTGTTTGGCGAACGAAGTAGTAACGGACAGTTGACGTAAGCCAGGTCCTACGTGGACTTCCACGTATCTGTTTTGCATTTTAAAGTTTTTTAAAAATTAAGAGCCATGTTCGCAAATCGAGAACAAATTTTATAAAAAAAAAAGATAAAAATTCCCTTATACTTGAACCTTTTTTAAAATCGCAAAATTGGTTGCCCAAGACTTTTCAAGTAAAAATTTTTTTATTTGAAGAAAAGAATGATTTGATAAATGAGGATTAAAAACTGATTTTTTCATTATATATTTTTTCAGTTATAGCATCACGAATTAGATTATGCTAAAGGTAGGCATAAATAAAATTAAATATAAAAGTACGAATGAGATAATGGACTTATGCAGAGATGAATAATTGGAGGGCATTGTTGAAAGTTTTCAACACATTGGACACGCCTCGTTTGCCTCAAAGGCAACCACGCGTGCATACTTCAACCTCTTGTGCTAGAAAATGTACAGAAAAAAAATCGCCTTCCGATCAACTCCCCTCGCTTTACATCACATTTTCACTCCCACAATCCGTAACATTTTATTGTTTCTTTTGAAAAGTTGCTCCAATCATTCTCACAATCAATCTCTATCATTAGTGCCTACCTAATAGTTTTATTAATCTACGGTTTGTAATTTCTTAAAATAGACAGAAGAAACCAAGTGGTGTTTTGACACTCATTCAGTGCTAAAATAAGCTGCAACAAAATCAATCTTACGATTCTGCAAAACCTATCCTTAAGAGTGAATTAATTTGGATTAGGTTTCTGTAGTCCCGGGGAGAAACCCTTGCAGTTTCCTTCCGGTGTTGGTTAGGATGGTACTTATTTTACTTTTCTTGGAAATCGTTTGCATCGACTCGCGATTTTGTTGCGAGCTTCCAAAAATAGAAGTTCGTCCAAATAACTTTTTGGTATTATTTCAAATTAATTGTGCAAATTAGGTCATAATCTGTATGTAATGCTTAAAATATCCTAATATAAAAAAACTGTAAATTATCCAAGTTTCTAAAATAGCTGACCCAACAATGAAGATAAAAAATGGTTCCTTTTGTTCGTTTTGGCAATATGCAAATAAATATGCTCAAAACAGAAATGAGCTATTTTGGAATATTTAATTGACCGTCATATTGGATTTTTTTTTAAGTTATACATTTTCCTGTCCACTATTCACTTTATAATGATTTATTAGATTTTTCACAATGGTTAGAAATTCTAGATCAACCTCTTCACAGTCACATGAAAGAGAAAATATCGTGCCAAAAATGTTGTCAAGAAAACATACTTCAAAATCACGGGATATTTGCAGGGTGAATATTTTTAATCCAAATTATGTTGGATTAAAAAAATTAAAAATGGCAGATCAATATGGCGGACATGAAATAATAAAAATGTTTGAATCTGGATACAATTTGTGGTGTTTAGATTTTTGGGGTTACTGATTTCAAATCTGATGTTGGATTAAAAAAATCAAAATGGCGGACCCAGTTTTCAGATATTATTAAAATAGGCCATACTTAGGTTTTCTAGGTCGCTGAATTGAAATCTGATGTTGGATTAAAAAAATTAAACATGGCGGATCCATCATGGCGAACCAAAATTATTTAAAAGGTTTCGAACTTGATCGGATTGTTCATATTTACTTTTTTCAGGTCCTTGAAATTAAATCTGATGTTAGATTTTCAAAATTTGTTCAAAAACATAAATAGGGATAATCCGATAAAGTTCTTAGCACTTTTGATACTTCCGGTCCCGCATACTAGATCGGTTATTTAAAATTTTGAAAATCCAACACCTGATTACAATTATGCGAACATAAAAACATAATTATCAGCAATCTTAAGAAGGTCCGAACAGTTCTAATAATTTTTGTCCGCCAATATTGGATTCGCCATTTGTAATTTTGAAAATTAAGCACCAGATTTCGATTGAGCGATACTCAAAAACAATGTAAATCAATTTGATCAAGATTCGAAATTTTCTAATAATTTATGTCCGCCATATTGGATCCACAATTTCCAATTTAAAAAATCCAACAGTAGATCTCATTGTAGCGACCCTAAAAACCCTTATATATACTCAAAAACAATTAAAGTGGGTCACGTTGGAATGGTTATGTTATATGGTTATATGGTTTGTGGTTTATAGCTTAAATAAGATGTTAATTAAATCGTTCGAATCTTGTGGGGGACTTCAAAGTCGACGTATCGAAAGTTAAGTGTTATTTCTCCTATTTTTTCACACATTTTCCGTCACAAGAAGGACAACCAAATTTTGACGGAAATCAAACTGTCATGATTCAAAAAGTATAATCTTGAAGAATGTTTTTGTTTTTGACTAAATATTCTGTAATTTTTTCTCGTCAAGTAAAAAAGCTTCAGAATCAGGTGTCAGGACTTTTTTCCCGACTTTAGTGTTTAGACTAAAGTTAGGTAGGAAAGAGGTAATACCGTTTAGGGTATAGGATAATTTTGGCTTAATTACGGGATAAAGTCGGCCATGCCACGGTGAAAAGCTGGCTAAGGCAGTGGACAAGCAGGGAAAGGGGAGGGCATGATAAGACAGAATCTAAACAGAAAAGAAGAGCAGAGAAAAAGTGTAAGCGATAGGGAGGGGGGGGGGGGGGGGGGGGGGGGGGGGGGGGGGGGGGAGTTGAGTAACCTGATTAACGTCTTAATAGGCTACGAAACTGTTTTTGTATGCGGATGGCACCTATTTTGTCTATTTTTTTTATTTTTTATTTGATAAACAGTTTTCTATCTTTGCATTTGAGATATCTGGCTTAGAGCTTTTGACGCTCGACCCATTCAAGTTTCGCAACGAAAAATCGTGAATGGGACGTTGCGAATTCCCGATAGTTGTGGAAGTAGTTGTTGTCGAGCAGCTTGCAAAATGACTTTAGAGATCTATTCTTAAGTCCCGGGTTGCCTGAGAATAGAATTCTGGTAGGCGAGGACTTCCCCAGGATCCATGAAAGCTGATCCCCCTCAAGAGCTTCCATCATTATGCACGTCAATTGTTTGCATTTTTTGTATTTTATTACTAAAACTAAAAAAATAAAACTTACTAAAACTTTAGCTAAACCCCCAGTACCCTAATTACCATAAATACACAACTCTCAATAAGCCTTCAAGTAATTACTGACGTACTCACTACTTTGAAGACCCTAATTCCCATACCGTCTGCAGCCGGATTTTCATTAGAAGCGCTCGCATGCACTTAAAAATTTGGTCAGAGCAGTGGAAAACTACAGATAACCAAAACTCCTGAGGATAATCGGTTACCAACAGACGAGTTTTAATGTAGAATTTCGATAGCATCGAGTGCCCTCATCGATCCTCGAAGTTGGGGACTTTTAAACACGTTTTTCTACTATAATCAAACCCATCAAAATTCTATCTATGGGTATTCGATGTCTTTTCTCTACATCCTCTTCGATTTTTTTCTATGTGTTATATCTGATTCCCCCCCCCCTCTCTCTCTGAAAAACTGTTGAGGCTTCCTCTCAGGCTATTTTAGACTCGTCGTGGAAGAAGAAGCATCTTCTAATAAAATAGAAGGGTTGGGAAAACCTAATTGGGGGTTTTCCCTTTTTTTCGATTACTTCCTGGAATTTGTGAAGACAGAGAGTAGCGAAGACGGAAATTCCCCTTTCTAATTTGGACAGTTGGTATCAATATTTTTAGCGGATCTCATAAATTCAGAGTTTTGGACCATTAATTTAGTACAAGTTTTTAAATACAATTGTACTTGGGTTTGCATAACGATACTCAAATCAGGCAAATTGCTGTTTCAATTTGTTTATTATTCTATACAGGTATATAGTTATTTTTATAAAATTTGTTAGTTAAATAAAGAGTATGAGAAAAAATGGGTTAAATCCATTAAGCTTTTCTTAAATTAACAAAATATTCTTAAATGGCTCATGAAAATGAGAAGTTAACCACTGTTGGATTCAATTAGTATATCAGTCTGTTTTTGACGATATTTTCCCTCATTTGAGATATTTTGTTAGCTTAAATTAAGCATCGTTCAAAATAAATAAACTTCAATGTGAGAAATCAAAAGTGATCGTCATATTATAACAGTGAATTTTTTAGGTAAAGTAATTATTTTTAAACTAAAAAAAAGAATTTTCAACAAAATAGTAAAATTTTTGAATAAAGACTTAAGTGATGAATCTTAAACTAAAAATTTAAATTTTCAGAAAAAAAATTAGGTTTCAACCAAAATATTTCAATTTTGCAACTAAAGAGATGGATTTTCAATTAAGGTAATGAATTATCAATTACCAAGACATTAAATATGCAATCAAAAGATGAATTTTCAGCGAAAGGATCATTTTTATATTAAAGAAGGCGAATTTTAATTTAAAAAGTTGAATTTACAATTAAATCAAATGAATAGAAAAAATATTTTTAAAAAATGTTTTATTCAAGAATGGAATCTTAAAACCTGCTATTTAAAACATTAATGATAAAGAAAAACTAATGCGCAAAAAAATACTTGAATGTTTAACCAAAACATACAATTTTTCAATGCAAAATAATTTTTAACCAAGAAAACATTTTTTAATGAAATATTCAATAATTTTTCTATTAACGAGATTAATTTTTCAACAAAAAAGTTAATTTTCAACCCAAAAGTTGTATTTTCAAAAAAAAAATAATAAATTTCTTGCCGAAACATATAAAATCTTAACGTAAATGTATGGTTGATGTTAAATTTAACCAAAAAAGCCAAATTTTCAATAAAAAGGTGAAATTCTGAATCAAATAATATAAATGTATTGTTGATCAAATAGTTGAATTTTCGAATACAAAAAGATAAAATTGTAAACAAAAATGAAATAATTGATGGATTTAAAATAAAAAGGTAATTTTCTACCAAAAGTTGATTTTTCAAACAAATAAATAGTAAATAAAGAATAAAATTTTCACCAAAAAATATAAATTCTTATTGAAAAATGTGTGCGGTTGATAATTGAACAAAAAATCTATTTATTTTATATCAAACACAGATACGATTTAACAACAAAAAAATGAATTTTTAACAAGATTTTTGAAGTTTAAACAAAATACTTAAATTTTCCACTAAAAATGGAATATTTTAATTTAATTAAATTTTTTAACAATAAATGAGTATTTAATTTTCGAGTCAAAAAATTAATGTCCAACCAAATCAAAACAAAATTTCAACAAAAAAGTTAAATTTTCTAATAAAGAGACGAATTTTCAAACTGAAATATTGAATCACAAAAAAATCTTTTTAGCCAATAAGTTCAACTTTCTATCAGGTAGTTGAATTTTCAACAAAAAAAGATGAATTTTCTTTCATATAGTTGAATTTTCAAATAAAAAAAGATAAATTTGCAAATGAAAACAATGTAGTTGATGAATTTTAAAAAAAGGGGAATTATCAATTAAATAGTCTAATTTTTAACCAAAAGGAAGTAATTTATAAAAATTGTCGTATGTTCAATAAATAGATCAGTTATTTGTCAAAAAGATTAATCATAAACAAAAAATATTAAAGGACTATATTTAACCTCAAATAATTGTATTTTCGATTACAGAGATGAATTTTCGACTAAAGTTAAGAAATCTTCAACTCGAATATCTAAATTTTCAATTAAAAAATTAATTTTTACCAAAGAAAAAAACGAACATTTAACTCTGGAATTTTTTTTATTCTTCGTAATTTAATGATTTTTCTTTTTAAAAAACAATGTCTTGGAGGGCTGAATTTTCAAACAATTAACAATCGACAATTGTTATATGCTCATAAAAACTCATGACGGGCAATTGATCTTGCGAATCGGATCATTCTATTGAGAAATTTTATGATCAAATGAAAAATCAAAAACTGTATCAAGGCATTGCATATACATTTGATCAATTTGATCCAACTACGAGATTTAATGGATCAACTGGTGCGTGAACTATGTAAATATTCGGCCGATTCGCAGAAAATAGTATGGGATTTGATGATTTATGGTTTTTGAATTAAAATTTTTTTTCGAAGCCTTTGATGGGAGTTCGAGGCAATACACCATCGCGGCGCCCAGTGTCAATGTTCAATGGACCGCATGCATATCGGGCAGCCCATTGGGGTCCAGAACCGCCAACCCAGACACAAGCGTACACGCGGAACAAAAATTCGACTTTCTTACAGGATTTTTTGTTTAAATTATAATAACTGATTCAATTTGAAGGCTTTATGGAATCAACAAATCTTCTTGACAACGTATTTGGAAAATGTTACATTCTGAAGATGTGCGAAATTGAAGTTTTATAAAAACTGTTTCTTTGCGTAAGCAATTAAATTGCTGCACTACTTAGCTATCTTTAAAAATTTACTTTTCTATACACATACATTCAAAAATCCTCGTTTGATCATCGTTTACAAATATTGAATATGGTTGTCTTAGAATAAGGCGCGAAGGCGATGAACAACACGTTTTCACCCGCGAGCAAAATTCTTTGTTCCGCGAGCAAAATGCTATCCATGGTTATCAAATTATTTTGGTCACCACTTATACTACTATTGTCATTTAGCGCTGTAAACGGTTACCATATTAACATCATTTTGGGTCATAGAAGTTATATTCGCTGTTTTAAACGGTAGGAAATATCAGGTTATGCATTGTAATTTGTAGAGAGAAATATAATATATTCAGTACACGAGGTCTCACGAGAGGTGCTCACTGCGAGTGTGAAGGCCCAGCACGAAGTCGAAGGCGTGGCGAAGCCGAAGGGCGAGTGTTGTGTCTTCACACTCGCAGTTAGCAAACCACCCATTTGTTCTCTCGTATAGAGGTATACTATATTGCGATTGTGTTAAGTTTGACAACAATAGTTTCTCAATTTATAGAATGAAAATGTTCATAAAAAGTGACGCCAAAGTTAGCCTTTTTTTGGACCTCCCTAGCAACAAGGGGAAAAAATATAAAATTATGTTACAGGTATCAAATTACTCATAATGGAAAACCAAAATGAGCATCGCTTTTCGTTTTTTTTTTAATTTGAAAAAATTACCCATATTTAGGGTTTGAGAAGAAGCCAAAAAAATTTTAAAATAGGAAATACCACTAATGATAAAATCATTTTTTTTTGTATTTTTTCTATAAAATAAACCTTACAAAAGTAAAATCACGTATTTTTTTATTGATAAGTTGTTGATGTAGAAAATTATTTTATAAATTATTTTATTTCATATTTTTAAATGTTTTTGGTGTCTTCTCAACCCCTGAATGGGGATAATTTTTTTAAAATTTCTGAAAAAGAAAAGCGATGCTTCCTTTGTTTTTCAATAACGAATATTTTGATACCTGTAACATAATTTTATATTTTTCCTCCGGTCGCTAGCTAGGTTGAAAATTAGACTGAAGTAGCCTATTTTGGCGTCACTATTTAAGAAAACGGAATATCCATATCATAAGATGTGAAGCTGCCTCAAACAAATAATAAAACTCATTATTTTATTTATGTTTTATCATTGAGTTAACTAATATGCGGGAGTCGATAGACATCTTATATATTATTTTTTGCCGTGCACGTGAAATCCACCTCTGGACTTCCGATATTATAGAGATTGACGCAAATGTCCAGAATGGTTAAATTACGACACAAAACTGATACAGCCTTGAATTGTGTTTATAATTTAATACTTTTACAATTCCGGTTCCCAATCAGAGATTCGGAGGTTTCCATTTCTTCAATTTTTAATTTTAAACACTCATAACTAATGATTCAACTAAAGGAGACCACAAACATAATAATCAAATTACCCAGACTAATGTACATTCATTAAAAAGAATTAGATTCATAAGACTTCAAAACAATTCAAGGTAAATTCAAGAGGATTCAATGAATTGGAAGAAATGCAATTAATTTTAGTTAAATTTAGAGAGAATTAAGAGGAATTGAAGGGAGATGAAAAGCGTTGGGAAGTTTGAAATGAGTTTAGAAAAATTAAAGAAAATTCAAAAGTATTTCAAGGAAGGCAGGATGAGGTATTACAAATTTAGGGCAAATTCTAAATGTATTCAAATGAATTGCATATTATATTTGAAAATATATAGAATCCTCAGAAACGACTGATTTCTTGTGAATACATTCTTTGAAATCTATTAAAATATTATAAAACCCTTGGAATTACATGAAATACTATGATCATTTCTGAAATCCTGGAAAATGTATTAATATACTTTGAAAGCTTCCAAAATTCTCTAAAATCATAGAAATGCTCGAAAATCTTAAGATTATATTTGAAATCATTAAGATCCTTGGAAGTTTTTTCAAAAAGTTTAATGTCTTGAAAATGACATGAAAACTTTTGAAGTATCCTCAAATATTTCAAATTCTCTGGAATATTTTGAAATTCGTTGAAACCTATTTAAACTCTTTAAAATTTCTTAGAGGTTTTATAAATACTCCTAAAGATTGGAAATCCTTTGGACTACCTTTAAATGATTAAAATCTATTAAAAATCCTAGGAACATTTTTAAACACCCTAACACATTTAAAATCTTTTTACAAATTTCGAAATAATTTGAAACTTTTTAAAGCTCTTAAAAATTCCCTCGAAGTTCAAAAAATATAAAATCATTCAAATCTTTTTAATTCCTTCAAATTATTAAAATCAATTCCTGGGAATGTTTAAAAACTCAAAATATATTTAAAATACTCTGAAATGTTTCGACACCCATTGCAAGTTTTTCAAACTCTCGAAAATTCATCGCTATTTAAAAAAACCTTGAAATCTTTTAAATCATTGTAAATTTCTTTATGTTATTGAAGTATATTCAAACTTTTTTGAAATCTTTTAAAATACCTTCAAATATTTCAAAACGATTCATGGTTATTCAGAAATAGGTATACGTCTGCATATAGAACAGCTGTGGTTAACGCATGGGTTAATTTATTTTAAAAAAACTGTCTAGTGCGATCTTTTAATTTAAAAAAATGACTGTAGTAACTTTATCTTAAAAGCAGTTACTGAAAGTGCTTCTTACAGGAATTCCTTGACTTCAGAATTTTTTTTCAAATTCATTGATATTTAAGGTCCAATAATTAAGTAAATGTTCCTATTGTAATCTGAAAAAATTAAAATTTTTCTAAAAAATAAAATATTTTTTTTGCAAAAAAATAAAAAAGGGGAAAGAAAAATGAGAAGACAACCAACCAAATATTTGAAAAATGTTTATTTTTATTTTCATTTGATAATAATAAAATTGAAGAAAAACGAAAAAAGAGACGGACAGTGATTTGGTTACTTTTTTCCGATTACAATAGAAACATTTTATGGTGGTTATCCATACATGGTAGTTGTATCCTTGGTTTTATTTTCAGGAATTCAACACATTTACTAGAGTTTCCGTGACTTAAAAGTTTGCCTGACTTACCCTGTAGATGCAGGGCCGCATCTAGGTGCAAATGTCTACCTTATTGACTTAGCGACCGTTCGACAGCTCAAGTGATTTATGTCCGTGCTAAATGTCTGTAATCTTCTTGATGAAGTTATAAAATGATATTCTGCAATATCATTTTACAGCGTTATCGAAAACATTTAAGGAATTTAAAAAACTGAGCACAGACAGGAACCATGTGAACTGTCGAACAGTCTCGAAGTCGGTAAGGTAGGAATTTAGACCCAGAGACGACCCTGCCGATCTACTGCCGTCGAGAGCCTAAAAATCCAGTTTTCGAGAAACCAATTGGAATCAAAAATATAATATTTCAACATACTTAAAACGGGCAGCCCTCAGAATCTGTATGTTTCGAATTAGATCCCTTTCTTCATAGACTGTCACATATATTTAAATAGGAAGAAGTTATATCCGTCCTTTTAGATGTTTTATCTATATTGAATCCGATTGAATAAAAAGAGCCCAACATGATCGAAGTCCTTGGCATCCAGAAATTTCCCACTCCTGGGGATTTTTTGCGCAGAGGATTTACGCAAATGTCGAAAGACGACACGTAGTGCACGTTTGTCGGAAACTCAGCTGGCGTGGCCTCCATAAAGCTAGATCGTAAAAAGCTGCTCCCCAAACCCCAGCTTCGTCGCAGCAACTCAAAGCCTCGCATCAAGATACGAGTTAGAGTTCTCGAAGGGAATACCGGAAGTCGGACCCAGGTGCTTTTTATATCCGTACAAGGACGATCTCCTTCGCGAATCGAGGCTCCATCGATCTCACCGGGCCTTGCCTCGGGAGTTTCTTCAACCTTCTTGGTTTCGCCTATTCTCGAAGGTTGATGGGAGCAATGGAGTGTACCGAAAGTTATAGTGAAGTCGAAAATTCTATAACTCCATACCATACGAATAGATGCTGAAACTCAGCTCATTATTTTCCTATTAGGAACTATCTTTCAAACTTTAAAGCTACTGGAGTGGTGTAGTCCTAAAAGGAAAAGTGGCTTGGCGATTCCTTCTATAAACTACGTTACCAGTTTGAATAGGTTTTTTTTTTGGTCCAAGTGCATTTTTTAATTGAAAATGCTACTGTTAAAATGGTAAAAAAGTCATATTTTTTATCAAGAAGTTTATCTACTTTGTTACAAATTCATTTTTTGACTTAAAGGTTTATTTCTATGATTTAAATTTTAACTATTTTTATGAAAATTCATTTCATGTTTGTATAAAAATAAATTTTTTTGTAAAAAGTTTATCTTTATCATTTAATAATTTAACTATTTAATTAGAAATTTACCTTCTCTAGTTGAAAGTTTAATGTTTTGGTTGAAAATTCGTCTGTCTTGGTAGAAATTTAATCTGCTTAGTTGAAAAATGACCCTTTCAGTTTAAAATGCAATTACTTGGTTGAAATATCAAATGTTCCATGCTTCGTTCAGAATTCATATTTTTTGGTTGAAAAATCGATTATTTGACTTAAAGTTGAGCTACTTTATGAAAAAAATTTTGTTATCAGGGATTCATAATTATAGTTAAAAATTCAACTATTAGGTTTTAAATCAACTTTTATGTTAAAAATTTTATGGTTTTGTAGAAAACTCATATTTTTGGAATGAAAATTCTACAATTTTGGCAAAAATTAATCTACTTTGTAGAAAATTAAAGTTTTCGGTTAGAAAAAATCGTATTTTTGTATTGAAATATTACACTTTCTTGACAATACGTCTGTTTGTCTTTAACATTCAATAATTTTTTTGAAAATTCATGTTTTTTTAATTCGTTTTTTTTCAGATAATTAATCTTCTTCGTAGAAAATTTAACTTTTTGTAAAAACTCATTTTTTTGTTAAAAATTATGTATTTTTTCTATGTGGAAATTTAATTTTTCAATGTTTGGTGAAAAATTTACCCTGTGTTTTAGATAAGATGGAAATTCGTCTTCTTTGATAAAACATTTATCGTCTTGGTCCAAAATTCATGTTTTTGGTTAAGAAATTTAACAATTTTGTTAAAAATTCTAATTTTTTGTTGTTCAAAGTTATTATTTTTGACAGAATTTTCATCTAAAAATTTGACCATTCCATTTTAGGTTAAAACTTTGTCTTGTATATTGTATTAAATTAACATGCAACTTTTTCGTAGAAAATTTGTGTATTTTGTTGAAAAGTGCTTTTTTTGTATAAAATTAATCTTTTCTGTTGAAAATTCAACAATTTGAGACAAAATTCATATACTTGGGTAGAAAACGTCTTTTTGGGTAGAAAATTATTCTTGTTTGTTAGAGGGTCAACTTTTTAGTTGAGAAAATGATATTTTTCATTAAAACCTCGTCTTTCTTGGTTGAAAGTGAATTATTTGATAAAAATTTAACTGTCTTTTTGCCAAATTTGTGCTTTTGTCTTGGAAATTCAAATATTTGACTGAATTGTAATCTTTTTCGTTTAAAAAGTCGACCTTGTGATTGAAAATGCATTTTGTATGCTGAAAATTGGACTAATTTATTAGGAATTCAACAATTTTTTTTAAATTTTAATTATTTTAGGAAAATTTAACTATTTTGTTAAAGGCACTATTTTCGGTCGAAAATTCAACTTTGTTATTAAAAATTCATCATTTTAGATTGAAAATTTATCTTTTTTGGTACTCTCTAAATTTCTTGGAGCGATATGCTGCTCCAGTGGTGTTAATCGTCGCTCCAACTTGAAGAAAAAAGTTATCTCTCCTGTTGGAGTGGAGAATGACTTTTCGTTGGAGCGGAGAGCAAATCTTGAGCGACTGGTCACACCAAATGGGGCGACTGATCGCTCCAAAGGGGGTGAAAGCTGACATCTTTGGAGCGATCGTGTCTGTTCGACTAGAAGTGAGTTGTGTGAGTCTTACGGGTGGATTCATAAAACTGGCACCGTTGGAGCGGAATTTTGATGTATAGATAACTCATCCTTCTTGGTTAAAAATGCATCTTTCTTGTTTGAAACCTAACTTTTTTGTTGAAAATTCTAATTTCTTCGGAAAATGCTTTTTTTTGGCTTTAAACTGTTAACATTTTATTAAGTCTTGAACTATTTTTTGGAAAACTTACTTCTTTTACTGAAAAGTTCATCTCTTTGGTTTTTAATGCAACTATCTGGTTGAGAATCAATGTTTATTTTTTAATTCGTCTTTTTGTGTTGAAAATGTATCTCTTTAGGTAGAAAATATTCTTTGATTGAAAATTCAAATATTTTGTTGAAAATGCAATATATTTTGACTTGAAATCTTAACAATTTAAAGTGTCTTTGATTTAATTCAATAGTTTATCTACATTGATTTTATCAAAAAGAATTTCTCAACGTAAAATCCTTCTTTAGCCAACGGCTACGTTACTTTCCGGGGAAGTCAAAAAACCCTTAAATTCGTGATGTAGTTCACGAATGGCCGATAATTAGAACAATTTCCCTTGTGGTAACAAAGTGATTTTGCCTCATTCGACTTTACTAATTAATTATAAATTGGGTTAATTATAAACTTCAGGGTATATGTGGGGTAGTAAACCAAGGCACAGTAGCAAAGCTTTCTGAAAAACACATCCAGCCTCGGCTCCTGCACTGGGAATCGAACCTGCGCCATTGTGGCTACCGTAAGGCTGCAGTGTGTTTTAGTGGGTTGTAGCATAAAACAATCACGATACCATCTGAGCCACGATGACTCCCTGATAATAAGATCTTCCTACAATAAAAATGTTTAACGTTTAAATCCGAGCAATAGTAAAAATTTTAATAATTTACATGATAGATCAATTAATTAAAATGGAATATAAATTAAAGAGGGTGGTAGCAAAATGCATTCTCCAACTTTTCCCTGATTATTACCTGAAAAACTCATTATTTTCCCTGTCGAATAATATCACAGGCCCACAAAAAAAGTCTGCACGATACAAGTGACTAGGCTACTTTTATGTATTTTGAGCCGTTGAATCCAAATATGGCCTCAGAATTTGTCCTACGCATCTCTATTTCCCTTTAGATACAAAAAGTAGGGGAAAGTTGAGAGATTTCTGGTCACACAGGCCATATAAAAAATTTTTCTGCACGAGATAAGTGACTAGGCTATCCTTATAGAATTCGAGCCACTGAATCCATATATGGCCTGAGAATTTTTCCTACACGTCTCAATTTTCCCCTAGATGCAAAAAAAAGGAAAGCCCTAGGGATAACTTGCATGTTATTTTGATAATGCCAGTATACGCGAAAATAGGCACATCAATATTATATTCTTAAGTGCAACGACTTGTAGAGACTTAATTTGTACACATAAATTTTTTAGTGTGCCTTTTATTTTCCCTAGCTTGGGTACTTATAGTGTTTGAATTAAATCTTGAAAAGTCACAACACATAAGAATATGATACTAGTACGTGTATTATTCTGTATACTGGTATTATCAAACTAATGTTCAGAATAGCCCCAGTTTTCCCCTATTTTCGTGCAGATAAATTTTTGGTATGGCCTGTGTGACGAGAAAATTCCTAGGCTTTTCCCTACTTTTTGAATGCAGCGGAACACTGAGACGTGTAGGCCAAATTCTGAGGCCACATTCGGATTCAGCGGCTCAAAATCCATAAGGGTAGCCCAGTCACTTGTCTCGTGCAGACAACTTTTTTGTGGGCCTGTGTATTTAATGACAACAATTTGAATCTTGTAACATTTTTAATATAGAATCTTTTATAATTGGAATAAAATAATTTTAATTTAAAAAATTCTAATTTATTATTCTGAGGGTTTCCATAGCTTAATTTAAATGGAAAAAGGCGAAAAAGTGAGTAAAAGTTACGTATGTGCATTAGTAATGTGACTAGAGTTCTTTTGAATTTTAAAGAATTCAGAAGAATTCAATGAATTTGATAAGGATTCCAGGTGAATTTTAAAGAATTCAGAATAAATTCATACGACTTAAAAAATTAAGTTAAATTAAAATAATTCAAAGGAAATAGCACAATTTAAAAAAAATCCATTGATTTCAGTAAAATTACACTAACGTTACACAAATTTAAGGAAAATAAGTAGAATTCTATCAAATTCAGAAAAGTTCTTGGCAAATTAAAAAAATGGAAGTGAATTGAAAAAGATTTAAAAAAATGGAAAAATCTACTGTATTCAATAAGTTTAAAATGAGTTTAGAAAAATGTAAGGGATTTGAACAGAATTTGATGAAATTCCTTAAAATTCAATACATTTCAAATCCTTGAAATTCTTTTAAAATACCATGAAAATTTCCAAATCCTTTGAAATATTTTGAAATGCCTTGCATCTTTTTAAAACGTTTGAAAAGCCCGTGGAATCTTTAGAAATACCCCAGAAATTTTTTGAAATCCATAAAGTTACATTAAATTATTGAAATCAATTCAAAATTCCTAGGGAACTTATAAAACGCCCTTAAATATTTTAAATCCTTAAACAAATTTTTAAATATCTTGACACTTTGTAAACCTCTTGAAAATTACTTCGAATGCTTTGAATCCCTTCAAATTATTGAAATCTATTAAAATTTCTTGGAAATTCTTTATTAATATTTAATTTTTTTTAATTCAAAAAATGCAGTGATAGGCATAGACTTGAATTTAATAGTGTTTATCCAATGGGTTAATTTATTGAAAGAAAAGTGACTAAAGTGATCTTTTTTTTTTAATAATGGTAGCTTTATCTTAAAAAGTAATTTGAGAAAAAGTGACAAACAGTAAGTATTTGGAAAGCTCTGATTATTCTTGACAGTTACTTAAAGTGTTTCTCACAGAGATTGCCTTACATTCGTAATTTTGTTTTCAAAATACCTGACGTTTCTTTAGCAACAAAATTCCCTTGCCTTTCACTGATTTTTCCCTGACTAATATTTCATTTTTCCTAAAAGTTATTTCAAGTGAAATTCAATAACTTTTGCAAGTTTTTTTTGACTCCCAAATTTTCTCTAACTTTCCCTGATTGTTAAATAAGATGAATAATTTAATAAAAAATTGAAATATAAGAGAAATAATTTCGACTTCACTGAGGGTGCCTAATAAACTGGGGGAAAACCAGGAAATGACAATGAATTTATTTTTTGATCAAAGTAAAATATTCTTTAATTGAAGAATTTTTCACTTGGAAAATTTTTAATTTTCAAACCCTTGGTTTTGAATCATTCATTTTTATATTAAAAAATGCATGAACACATGTTTTAATGCTTGGTCGATTTCAAATAAAAATTTTTTTCAAATTGATAAATTTCTATTCAAAAATGTTGCAAATTGAATCATTTAAAACTTAGAGAATTTTGCAGCCAAACAATTCCTTTAGATATAATATTTGAATAACCCAAATTTATGATCCACCTTTAAATGGTTACACTGTAATTACTAAACATAAAATAGAAATAGGTATAAAATTCCATACATTTGTTATAAATATTTTTTGCAGTCTTTGTGAATATAGAAACGGGTCACGATAGTACTATTTATTTCAAATTAAAATAATATTTGTTTTTGCATTTGCAAACGCAACTTTATAAAAAGAACAGTAATTTTTTAATGAAACAAGTTCTTATGAGTTTAATAATTAATATGATACGTTTAGGAATAAATCTAATACGATGAAGTTACTCTTACAAATAATATTCTTTAAATTAATTTTACATC
Organism: Belonocnema kinseyi; assembly: GCF_010883055.1. Lineage (NCBI taxonomy): Eukaryota > Metazoa > Arthropoda > Insecta > Hymenoptera > Cynipidae > Belonocnema > Belonocnema kinseyi. Next base: position 96,825,569 of record NC_046658.1, on the reverse strand, counting down.
ACAATTTAAAAATAATTTAAGCACGCTTTACAAAATCTTCTGACTTTAAAATAAATTTCCTGATATTTCCAGGTTCTTCCAGATATATAAAAATTCCATAGAAATTCCAGGTTTTCCAGGTAACAATCAACAATAATTTTTTATTTATTTAACAATAATTTATTATTTCATAATTATGAGTGAAATTACTAAAATTTGAGAGAAATAAAGCAAAATTGGACTATTTGAATGTCAAACGACTAAATACATTACTTTGGAATTAGAAAAGTTGTGAGTTTGAAATGAATAATTAAGATAGTTTAAGGATATTAAATTGGGAAGATTTCAATGCCTCATTCTAATGGGTTTATTTGTCAAGTCTTCAAATTTAAAAGTGTTCACTTTTAAAAAATGTTGTAATTTGAAAATATTAGTTTTTAAATATTTTCATTTTCATATGTGAAATCCGAAACATTATAAATTGAAAAATGGACAGTTTTTAGAGTTCTTTCAACATTGCGAATTTTCGTCCGCATTAAGACTTTATAATCTTTCAGATTTACAGCCTTAAACTAGATATTATTGTAATTGTCTTATTTAATATTGTAGAATTTCATAAAATGTTCCAATTTTTACTCTTCGAGCTTCCAATTGTTATTATATATATTGAAACCAATAGTGGATGAATTATAACTATTTTTAGTTTTGATTTCTAATTTTACGAATTCAGAAGAGTTCCACTTTAAATACTATGCATTAAAAGAAATTTTAATTTGAAATACGGCATTTTTTAAGTTTTGTATTTAATCAGTCAATGTCTTTAAGAACTGTACTTTTCGTACGAAGTATATAATGCAACAAGTAAATTTCGGGCAGAAGAAAAGTACATAAAAACTGAAAAAAAGTGTATGGAAAATCAACTTGTGTTCACAAATACTTTTGCCCCAACTTCAAGAAAACTTTCGAAGAAGAGACATCAAAGTCGTAACATAGCTGACTACTTCCTACAAAATAAGTAGAAGTAGGCACCGTGCGCCTACAAAAATGGTTTCCTAACCTATCAGATGATAATTAAGTCGTTTTAACCTCCCTTCCTATAATTTAGCTTCTCCTGCCCCTGCCCCCACCCCTACTTCACACCCCACTTCAACCTTTACTTCCTCTTACTTTCCCAACTTCCTCCTCCTCTACATCCCTCTCACCCCATTTTCACAGTTAACATCCCCCCTTCTCTCACTTCGCTTCACCGACAACAATATTCCCTTTCTCAGACAACACACCTCTTTCCCAGCCATCACTTTCCCTTTTCGACTATCCTTCTCTTCACTTCTCTTACTTCCCTGCTGTTCAATTCCCCTTACTTCTCCTCCCACAATACCCCCATTTCCACACCCGACAGTACCCCTCACTCCATGTAAGCCCTCAATTACCTCCCTCCTCTTATTTTCCTTGTTTGACCAGTTCCTTGTTTCTCATTTCCCATACTTCCAACCAATAATTTCTTCTCATTTCTCCTGCTTCCCTTCCTTCTCTTCCTTTATTTCCCCTACATCCCTCCTCTCATTTCCCATACTTCCAACCAATAATTTCTTCTCATTTCTCCTGCTTCCCTTCCTTCTCTTCCTTCATTTCCCCTACATCCCTACTCTCATTTTCTATACTTCCAACCCATAATTTCTTCTCACTTCTCCTGCTTCCCTTCCTTCTCTTCCTTTATTTCCCCTACACCCCTCCTCCCATTTCCTTTTATTCCCTCTACTAACGCACCCGTCATTTCCAGTGACTTCTCCTACTTCCCCTACTCTTCTTTCCTCTAATTGCTCTTCACTCATTGCCCCCTAATCCCTCTTCCCTTACTCCCCCTACTACCTCTACTTCCTCTCATTTCCTCTCACTCCTCTATCCCTAATCTTCACCTCACTACCCTTTCTTCTTCACTCCTAATTTTTGCTTACTACCCATCTTATGCCCCATATTTCATCTTCTCTTATTTCCCTTCCTTCCTCTCCTTTCATTTCCCATGCTTCCTAGTCCGAATATTTTCCTCGTTTCTCTTACTTTCCTTCCCTTTTTTTTCTTACTTCCAAACGCCTCAGTTCCCCTCATTTCTCCTGCTTCCCTTCTTATCATTTCCTTATAACTTTTCCTACTTCCCTTCCCCTTATTTTTGTCACTCCTCTTCCTTGGAAAAAAATGAGGGATGGGGACGGACAGTCTACTGAAACTATATAAGTGATTCTGCTCAAGTGTAAGAAACTCTGAAAACTGTGTCAGACTAACTTTACAAGAATAAAAATAATACCACTGCAAAGTACTATGGATATATTTACTAAAATTAAAAAAGTTTTTCCTCATATCAACAAGATAAGCAATACATTTTTGAAATTTATAAGTTGGTATTAATAGATCATAAGAGGTCGGAGAAGATTCTTCAATAGGTCTTTCGACGTCTCTCGAAGACGTGAGCAAACATGTCAGTAGTATTTCTAAAATAAACAAAGTTTTTCCTATGTAAATAGAATACACAAATTTTCTCAAAACTTCATGAATCGGTGCTGGTGGGTCATAAAAGGTTCAACAATAAGTCAAACGATGCTTCTCAAGGACATGAACAAATACCCTACACATAGTACTGGCATATTTTAAGTCTCAAACAAGTTTTTCTCATATAAACAGAATAAAACTGGTTTTTTTGCTGCATAAATCGGTACATGTGGGTCATGAAAGGTTCATCAATACGCCAACAGATACGTCTTAAGGGCGCGAACAAATACAATACATATAGTGTTGGCGTATTTTAAATTAAAAAAATCTCATCGAAACAGGATAAACCATTTTTGTGAAACTTCATAAATCTCTACAGGTATGTCATAAAAGTTTTAACAATAGGTCGATCGATGCATCTGAAAGCCGCAAAAAATACGCTATATATCGTATTGTCGTATGTTGAATATCAGAAAAGTTTTTCTCATAGAAGCAAGGTAATTTTCTACATTCTCATCAAGAGAAGGTATTAGATTTGTGTAAAATTGTATCCCCCCCCCCCTTCCTTTTTTTGGCGACTGTCCACGCTTTGAGACCCCCTGAAACCGAAAAACAGGTTTTTATGAATAAGTCTTCTTTCTATGTGTGTGAATGTGTGGCTGCAGATTTTTAGTTTGTTAGCAAGATAACTTTGGAAAGAATTGACAAATTGGATTGGTCTAGTGTACTCTTTTAGTGTCTCAAAATAAAGGTCAAGTTCGTTAGCCAGCCATTTTGGATACAAATTCAAAAAGTGAATGTATTTTAAACATTTTTGAGACCACTTTTTTTCAAAATTCAAAAATTTCCTGTACGAATATTCATATTATTTAAACAGACGAACAATTTATCCTTATGACTTTTTTTTAAACCAAAATTTACCAGAGTTATGGCATTTGCAAAATTCCAAAAAACACACTAAAATCAACATTTTATGTCAAATAACGCACGATATGAAAAAAACTCAAGAGAAGAAAAATGTTTTTTTTTAATGCCCTACCCTACAAGATTATCACAAGAACTTTTTGAATTTTCTTAAAAAATCGAAAATTCAAATTTTGACAGCATAAAAAAAATTTTGATAAAAAAAGTCGAAAACAAAGCTAATAAAATTACTAACGAAGTTATTGAGCTTGATTTTTTAAGTAGGTTTTCAAATTTTTTATAAATAAACAAATATGATGAAAAAATGGTCATTTCTTCTATTTGACGTTTCCGGTGCTCGTCAATAACAGAAAAATGGTTAAAATCTCTTTAGTTGCATAGTTAGATTAGTTAAAGATATTCCAATATTAGACAATTTAGAAAACAAATTTTTTGTTGAAAACACTTTTTCTACGATTTTCCATAAATATAAGTTTTTTCAAGCAATATTTCAAGAGATTTGAATGAAAACAATAGTATATAATAAAATTTTTCTTATGATTATAATTGTTTATATTATAAACAAAATTAATGTACAAATGCAGTAATCGGGCTTTTGTCGACAGAAAAATTCGTTTTTTTTAATGTCAACTTTTTTAATTAGGAACTTCATGAAAACTTCAGCAAAATTGATAATTTTTTGATCAATTTTATGATTTTCTGAAACAAATATAATAAACAAATTCATTAGTGGGGCATCTGTCGACGGAAAAATTCTGTTTTGTTTCGATGTCAGAATTTTTATTTAGACCCGCATAATAAATTTGGCAAAATTCATGATGAGTTTATAAATTTTATAATTTTTAAAAACTAATTCAAAAAATAAATGCATTATTCGGACATCTGTGTACGGAACAATTCGTTTTTTTTCGATATCAGTCTTTTTAATGGCGAACTTCATGATGATTTCAGCAAAATTCATAATTGGTCAATATATTTTATATTTGTTTTAAAACAAATTCAATAAACAAATGTATTATTTGCGGTGATCTGTCGATGAACAACATTTTTTTCGATATCCTAATAAAAAAAGTTTTTCTGTAGAAAAATGCCTGATTAATGCATTTGTTGATTAAATTTGTTAAAGAAATCATCAAATCTATCGACTTATTATGAATGTTGCTGAAATACTAATAAAGTTTCCAACTGGAAAGACTGGCATTAAAAATCCCGAATTTTTCTGCTGACAAATGCCCGAATAATGTATTTTCTTAAATTAAATTTGTTTTAAAAAAATCATACGATTAATCAACAAATTATGAATTTTGCTCAAATTATCATAAAGTTCCTAATTTATAAAAATGTACATAAAAAAACGAATTTTTCTGTCGACAAATGCCTGAATACTGCATTTGTTCATTAAATTTGTTTATAATATAAAGAATTATAATCTTAAGATTACTTTTTTTTAATATGATATAATTGCCATTCAAATTTGTTGCAATATAACTAGAAAAAACATATGATTATGGAAAATCATAGAAAACTTTTTTTCAACAAATAGTTTGTTTATAAAAAATGTTGTTTAATATATAATATTTGAACATTTAAAGCTAATATTGCTCAATGAACTTAAGCGATTTCAACACTTCTTTTGTTATTGAAGAGCACGGGGAATATCAAATAGATAAAATGGCCATTTTTTCGTCAAATTTGTTATTTATAAAAAATTGAAAACCTAATTCAGATTCGATCAGACACGGCAACTCTCTCAGAACTCTTAACAGCTTTTTTTCAAATTTTGTTTGTTCAAATGGCTCAATATTTGTGGTTTGTACGTTATTTTGAACCAAAAATGTCATTTTTTCACACTGTGGGCCGGGAATCCATCTAATACAACGCTGCTGAAGGTTGGTTGAACTTCTCAGCACAAAACACTAACCAGCTATGACTCTCGATGGAAACTAATCCCCCCCGCCCCCAAACCGTCGTTCATCCAAGTTTCGTAGGTCATTGAGGTAGGGATTTAAGTTAGAAGTTGAAAAAAGGTTAGGCTGATGTGTAGACCGTATGTGCTACGTTTAAATCGCAAAAATAAAATGGGAAATGAGCAATTTCACTTTTTGAAAATTGAATTAATCATATAAATTGTAATAATATACATTTATGAAAATGATATACAAGTTGAGATACAAATTCGAGTGCGAAGCACGAGATACGTGATGAGAATGTATTCGTTAAAGCCGAAGGAGCTTTAACAAAAAAGAAGACACTATAAGCCAAATTACTGTTGTCGATGTTTTGAACTTTAGTTTAACAAAATCTGTGCATAAGTGTAAGGAATATACAAAGAGAGAGCGCAGAGCGCGAGGTATGGTGAACAAAAAAGTTACATGCATACACATATGACCATTTAAAAAAATTGTACTTTCAAACACCTGGGGTTAATTTTTTCGATATATGTCGAAAAATTATATTTGAACATTTAGGCAATTACAACCCTATCTCTATGAGGAAGCATTATATTTTGAAATATCTGCACAAGAACTTTTTAATTTCTATCACCGATAATTTATCCTTATAATTTGTCTGATGAAGAAACCTTTTTTGACATCTCCTTTCTTTGCGCTTATTTTTGCATTGAATTTTGATAAATAATTAATTCACATTAGTCCCGTTCCACATAATACCCAATTACTTTTTGCAGCTTTTACGTACATACTTTTTATCGAGCCACGTGGCTCATACCGAATTCGACAAGGTATAAAGGCATCTTGATCACACCAGGTGTAAGAACTCGTCCACAGAAACGCCAGGTGTAACTGAAGAATCAGGGCACTTAATAATTCACGAATCTCAGCGAGAAAGCGTTCACGTCTGCAGTTTATCTGACATACTCAAAATCTCTGCGTAATTAATTCATAATTAACTTCTTGCGGGACCTGCTGCCAATTTAATGGCGGCAAAAAAATACTCATCATTGCATAAAGCAAGCTCGTAAGTATAAAATGAGTACGTAAATGAGCATGTGTTCCGATTCATAAAAAAGAAAGTTAGTTTTTTAAAGACTAAAGTAACACATCATCAATATGAGATTTCGGTATATTAATCAATAAATTCTTTTTAATAAAATTGATGTGAAGAGGCACCATATTGAATACAACATGAAACTTTGAAAAATACAAGTCGTAAAATATTGCATTTTGAAAAAAGTAGCTGGATTCTCAAACAAAGAAGATTCATTTAATACCAAAAGAGATGAACTTTCAACGAAATAGCTGAGTTTTCAAGCTGAAAAGTCAAATGTTTGAGAAAACAGTTAACATTTCGATCCGAAGAGATGAATATTCAACAAAAAAATATGATTTTTCAACCAAAAATATTGAAATCTGAAGCAAACTAGACCAATTTTTAACCAAGAAAGATCAATTTTCTATATAGAAAGACAAAGGTTCAATAAAACAAAATTGTCAACAAAATTGTAGAATTATCAAGAACATTAATTCTCAACAAGAAATATAATAGTTAATATTTCGAACAAAAAATATTTTAATTTCAAATAAAGGACAGTCAAATTTATTCGTAAATATAAATACTCAACGAAAATATAATAGTCAATATTTCAACAAAAAAAATATTTTTTATTTTTATCACAAACAATTGAATTTAACCAAAAAAAGACGAATTTTAAGCAAAATAGTTGAATTCTGAAGTAAAACAGATTAAGTTTGGACCAACAGTTGCATCTTTATCCTAAAAAGAGAAAATTCTGCCAAAAGAGAGGAATTTGTAAACAAACAAAAATAATCTTTTAACAAGAATTTAAGTTATAAGAAAAAAATATTGTTTAGATGCCAAAGAAGAAAAAAGATTAATTTTCTACGAAACAGTTCAATTTTCAAAAAAAAAAAAATAATCTTCAACTAAATAGTTGAATTTTAAACTACAAATTTTCAACATTTAACCAAAATTGGAATAGGTAGATTTTCAGTTAAAGAATTTAATTTTCAAATAAAAAAATGAATTAATGTTCAGAATTCCTGAAAATAAAACCAAGAATCCGACGAACAAAATTTGGACAATCCCCATAAAATGTTCCTATTGCAATCTAAAAAAAGATTAAAAATTTTCTAAAAAAGAAAAGAAAAAAATTCCCTTTCTTTGGACAAAAATAAAAAAATAAAGAAAAAAGAGAAGGTAACCAACGAAATCCACTTCCTTCTCTTTTTATTTCTTTCGTCTTTTTTAATTTTATTATTATCAAATCACAATAAAAAGAACATTTACAACAAATAATCACCAACGTTTCGGTACTCATAAAACCCCCTTATCAAGGCAAAAAAATTAATAAATATTTATATTTATTTTTAAACTGAAATTTTAACTATTCCATTTTTTGTGAAACATTTATCTTTTTTATTTAAAGATTCAATTATTTGCTTGAAATTGTATCTCTTTGAGTTAAAAATTTATTTATGTATTTTGTTAAACATTCGATAGAAAATTAATGTTCTTGGTTAAAAATTCAGTATTTTGTTGAAAATTCAATAATTTTGTTAAAAATAAATCCGTTCTTGAAAAAAATTTGCATGAGTAGTTTATGCATAGTCATCCACCATTAATTCTATGTAGACAGAATTAATTCGCCTCCGCTGAACTCCATTTTTAGGACCCCCTTTATGAAAAAACGAATTCATTTGATACCTATGAAGAAGCAAAATGTTCATATAATGAGTACAAATGAATATAAGTACACCGATAGTGAATACATTAGGGTAGTCCAAAAATGCATTGCAAATTTCATCGAAACGTACCAAGTTCTTTTAGGGATTTAGGAGGAGTGGCTATGAAATAAAAACATACTAATAACTTTCATTTCCAACTCACCGCCACCCTCCCCGTAGTGCCCCAAATATGACCGAAAGATAAAAAAACTATATTTTTACGTTTTATTGCTACTTTTTAGCAATTTCCGTCGTCTTTTTAACACAAATAACTACTAATGGACAATTTGAATATTTACAATAACTTTTAAAACAATTTAGAATTGTTTAAACAAATTAAAAATATTTAAACTGTTATTTATTCCACAAAAATGTAAAAAAATCATATTTTCTGATTGAAACGCAATAGATTGACATTTGTTGGAGTAGCACATTTTTCTTAAAACATTATGTAATTATTTAAACAATTAATTATTGTCTATTTTCAAAATTTTAAAAAATTGAGCCAGAATTGCCCACTTTTTCCAAATTGGTATCCTATGTTACTTTTTGTTGTGTAATTACATAATTTTGATACATTTCTTCTAATGTTTAACAAATTTATATGTTTTTCAATCATTTTTATTTGCTCAACCAGTTATTCTTTGACGATTAAAACAATGAAAAAAATATAAGACATAGAATTAATTGCGATTTTAAAATTATTTTTGGTAAAGTAATTATTTAAATAAATTATGTTTGTTTAAATAATTAAAAAGTGGTGAATGTATTCTTTCTATACACTATACAGTCAGAAACATAATTTTATGTGTTCTATTTTATTTCATTTTTTAGCTATCGAAAAAAACTGCTTGAACGAATATAGATTGTGTTAGCAAATAGAAATTTATTAAACATTAAAAGAAATGTATCAATATTATGTAATTATTCAACAAAACTTAGCATATGATACTAAATTAACAGGAAAGTTGATATCTCTGGCTCAGTTTAAAAAAATTTTGAAAATAGACAATAAGTAATTATTAAAATAATTACATAATTTTTTAAGAAAAATGTAATACTTCAAACAATGACAAAAAATTAGGATTCAATCAGAAAATACTATTACTTTTTTTACATTTTTTCGGAATAAATAATTGTTTCAATAATTTACATTTGTTGAAACAATTGAAAATTGTTTTAAAGGTCATGGTAAATATTCAAGTTGTCCGTTAGTAAATATTTGTATGAGAAAGATGACGGAAATTGCTAAAAAGTAACAATAATACGTAAAAATGTATTTTTTTATTTTTAGGTCAGGTTTGGCGCTGCGGAATCGGGGGGGG
>NC_046658.1:96798643-96816054 GCF_010883055.1 Belonocnema kinseyi | reverse complement strand
CTCCGGAAATGGAAACTTGTGGGGGGGGGGGTGTCTTGCCCTGTAGCTCAAAACTCGTTTTTTTGGACCACCCTAGAATACATCCATAGTACTTCACAGCGGTATTAATTTTCCTTTTGAAATACTGTAAAAGCTCGTCCTCACTGCAGTGATGGGGTTGGTAACTCCCAGTTATTGCGTACCCAATTTCGCCAGCTGATGGGGACGACATGAAATCACTTCATTTTCGTTAACGACATGTTCGAGATTTCGAGATAACACCAATAAAGTCGACACAGCTGCGCGTCTTTATTTCAAAGTGGAACAGTTATACGATGTACGCCTCCTCTATAAAATAATTCTTGATTCCACTTATCGCCTTATAAATCTGAAATCGATGCTCACCTTGCACCTTGCACTCCTGGTCGTGATCCCAATCTCGATCTTAAATAATGCAAATCAGGAGGAAACGGTCGTTGATTTTGGAACAGCTTGCACATACAAGTTACCATGGTCATCTGTAAACATACAAAAATTGATTTAAGGAGGAATTCTTGATACCAAATATTTCTTCAGTCGAGCCTTAAGCCTCGAATCTCGTAAGCCTAACTTTTTAGAAAGTAAAAATTATTCGATATTTCACTTGAAAGAAATGTGTTTAGCTGATAGATCGATTTAGATGTATCCTTTAATGTCTAGCGAAATTTTGTTTTCAAATTCCCTGATTTCCAGTATGGGAATGAAAGTATTTTTATGGTGTCATTGGTTAGCATTACTGGTTAAAAAAGTACTAAAAGGTACTAGACAATTTTATGAAATGATTATTGTTTTATCAGGATCGTTATGATCTTACTAAGAGGAATAATTAAGGATAAGTTTTAAAGAAAATACTTTCAAATGAAAAGCCAAACCATCATGCGCATCAGAATAATGAGACATTTAATAATTTTAAACCACAATTTAAAAAAAGGCGAATGTTTAAAAATTATTACGACTTACTTGTCCTAAGTTCAAATTTTGGCCGAATCCAGGTAAAAATCAGCAGAGCTTTAAAATGATTATATTAATTAAAAATTGTATTTAAATATAAACAGTATTTCAATCGAAAAATATTAATTTTTATTTATTGAATGAATATAACCGACAAAATGACGATTAAATATTATGGCAAGTAACCTTCCAAGTAAGCCCAAGAAAATACTTTTATTTGCACTTTTTAAAAATATTTCTGAGAAAGTGGCCAAAAATAATTCTGCCTAGTATTATTGGGCTTCAAAATTTTATATGAATATTCTTACTTTGAGCAAAAATGCAATTTGTTTTATGATCAAAATTAGATAAAAAGTCATCAGTAAACAATTTCATTTATTTGAACATTCCGAATTTTAAGCACATGAAAAAAATAGTATTAAAAAACTGATTTATGTCATTAAACTGTTATTGCTATCTTATTTATATATTTATTTCATTAAAAATAGTGTAAAAATGCTAAAATAAATACTAATATGAAAAAAGAAGTAAGATTTGAAGAAAAAAACTTCCAATACAAAATTTGTCAGGACAACTGAATACTTTGTTTTCACAAAAATATGAAAGCAATTTACTGGAAGAATTCATTTTTTGAATCTTTTAAATTTGTGAAATTATTACTCTAAAACTAATAAGTTTAAGAAAGGGTGGCCGATGGACCAGAAAATGCCCGAGAAAATTTGAGACCGCGAAAAAACGGGAAATTAATTTTATACATCTATTCTGAATATTAAAAAAAAAATCCATATTTAAATGTTTAAAATTGAACTGTTCAAATCAAGGGCTGTAGTGATTGAATAAATGTAAACGTCCGATTGAAAAATTATAAACTATTGTAAAGTTCGAAATAATTCAAAATTAATAAATTCATCATTAGACACTTTTATTCAATTTAAAATCCATTAATTTTTTAATAATTCAGCTATCACTGCCCAAAATGCTTTTAAAGCAGGGAAAATATAGTGATTTTTCGCGAAAATATGGGAATAAGTTATTTCAAATAAAATAATATAGATACAATATTAAATCCAATATGAAAAGCTTTATATTCCTAAGATTTCAAGTCGAAATGTATTGCATTTTCAATAAAGTAGTTGAATTTTTAACCAAAAGAGACGCTCCTGTTTTGTCACGACTTAATGAACATCACACACCCCCCCGCAACTCCTCTCAACCAAACCGGTGACGTGGTATCAGTTCTTCGAAGAACAAACTTTGGATGCACTATATCCGGATTTCACTGTAAATACTTGAATGTTAAAAAAAATAATAATAATCATTTTCAACTAATCAGTTGCATTTACAATTAAATAGGTAAATTTCAAATTAAAACCATTGCATTTTTAACGAAACTGATTAGTTTTTAAATGAATGGTTGAATTTTAATAGAAAAAGACGAATTTTTTAGAAGACTGTTAAATTACAAACCAAAATGTTAGTTTTCAATAAAGGAAGAAGAATATTTTTAATAAAAAAGGATCACTTTTCTATCATAAAACAATACAGTTGAATGTTCGTAGCAAAAAGACGAATTTGTAACAAAACAGTTGAATTTTGGGCAAGACAGATCAATTTTGAACAAAATAATTGTATTTTCAAACAAAGATTTGAATTTTCAGATAAATGATATTAAACCTGTACCAAAAATTATTCCATTTTCAATCCAATAATTGAATTTTTAAGCCAAAAAGTGTACGTTTTTAGAATAGAGTTGAATCATTAGCCCAAAAATATAAATTTTCAAAACAGAGAAATTAATTTTCACATACACAGTTAAATTTTGAAAAAACTTTAAGCAACCAGATGCATTTACAACAAAATAGTTTAACTTTAAATCATGAAAAATATGAATTTTTAACAAATAGTTCAATCTTAATGCAAAAAAATTTTTTTAGTAGACAGGTACATTTTTAACAAAATGTATCATTTTCAAAGCAGAAACATGAATTTTCAAATAGAAAGAGGAACTTGACATCATAAAAGTTCGATTTGAAAACCTAATGGATGAATTTTCTATATAAAAAGGCGAATTTTGAACAAGCCCCATGTATTTCCCATAAGAAAAGACTTTTTTTGTTAATTTTATTCAGAATCGTAAATATTAGGTGGATCGGGATAAAAATAAACATTTCCCTTTAAATTTAAAGAGAAAACACAAGTAATTAATTAATTTTTAAATATTACCCCCATAAGTCTGTTTTATACGGTCACAAAAAAACCCATTAGGGAAAAATTGGGTTTCGCGAGTTTTTTGTGCTAATTGTGATTTTTTTGCGGTTATTTAAAACCGCAACCGGTTTTTCGTGGAATCTTAATAATTAGGAGTAGGTTGGAGGAGTAGATATAATTCAAATAATTAATTGATTATAAAATTTCACAGCACAAGGTAGAATAACTGCAATCAGGAAATTGCTTGTAGTACTCTGTTAACAGTTATTAAAAAAATATACCCTCTAATATTGATTTATTATTTGTTCATAACTAAAAAGCGACATTTAAAAAATAAGTTTTGATTCTTATTCCATTGCTAACTGAAAAGAGAAATATTTAGCTTAAGCTCAATTCACCTAAAATTGACGATTCAGAATAAAATGTACAAAAACGTAGTTTTTTCTTATGGGAACTACGTCTTAAACATTATGGGGCTTAAGGAACCTCTGAATATAATTTTTAACGCATTTTCTTATTGTATATTTAAACAAATTTCCGGACGATATGTATGAAAATTAAAATTAAAAATATAAAATTTCCAATGTGCTTTTAATATTCTATATTATTTCTTACTACGGTTTTATTTTGAAGTAACATCTAATATTGAGGAAGGGAGCTTTAAAAGACTGTGAAAATACCACCATGAAAACAATTTGGTGAGTTTATCGGTTGAGCGAATGTAGTGGGGAAAGAAGGGCGGTACAGGGAATTCCGCGCAGGTTGCCGCCAGGGGCAGGTGTTTCACAAACGCAAACAAAGAACCTGAACCCTCGAAAATTTTCTCCGTAGACTCTTTTATTTCCAGATCGCCTCGTATTTCCGAGGAAAATACCAAAACAGAGTTCCTAGAAGCATCGATCTGATTCTTCAAAACCTGACGTTTCAAGTTTAAGGGCTCGTCCTTATGCCCCAAGGTCCTCAAGGGAACAACACTCGAGTTCAGTACATCTCAAGAATCGGCTTTCTGCTCTGGTTGATAAAAATCCGTTCATTTTTACCCTGAAAAAATTCTAAACCGTTTTATGTTTGAGGGCTCGTAAAGAATATGGATCTCACAATGGAATTTTAGCCAGCTTGCGCATTTTATGTGATGTATGATATATAAAGACTTTTTGCAGCTCTTCCCCTGGGATGATTGCTAGAGAGATTGATGAGCGACCTGTGTCGGAGCGGTTTTGCGGAAAAAAACGTGTTGCTTATTTAAGCAACATGGACATTCTAGATTGATCTACAATTTTTATCTCCTCTCCTCCCATACTTCCCTTTCTCCATTTTCCCCTTTTTTTAAAGGAATTCTTATTTTTCCTCTTGTTTTCAAGAGACTTTCCTTTTCACCTTTTTTGTTGTAGTTTAGCTTAAATGCGGACTAAATTAATAAAACTAAATGAGGAAATTTAACTATTTTCCGGTAGAAGTTAATTCTTATCTATTAAAAAATCGACAAATATACTTTTGGTACAGAATTCATCTCTCCTGGTTAAAGATTATTGTTTGAAGATTGATCTATTTTGTTAATACTTTGAAGCGCATATTTTTCTTTACGTAATTACGAATTTGGAGTCCAATTTTTGAGATTTTCAAAATTCAAAATGGCGGATGCAATATAGCTGAGAAAGAATGTAAAAATAATAGTTTGGATTAAAAATGGGTTCTCGGGGATTTTGCGGGTCGCCGATTATTAATTTAAAGTCAAAATCACAGTATTAAAAATAGCGAATCCAATATGGCGACTAAAAAATTAAAACATTTTACTGCTGCTTCAAAATAAGTCTTCAGAGGTATGTTGCGCTGCTGCTTATACGAATCTGAAGTCAAAATTAAAAAATTCTGAATGGCTTATTTGGAAGCCACGGGATCAATTTTTAATTTTTTGGCCGCCATATTGGGTCGGCCGTTTTGAAATATGGAATTTCAGATTCGTATTCAGCGACCCAAAAAAACGCTTAGAAGTTATTTTCAGATAAATAACTACTGTTCATTAGTCATAATTACATTTAGTATGAATAAAGGGTGCATTTTTTCACTTTTTTTATTTATTAAATACATTCCGTTAAAAGCAAAATATTTTTAAGGTCGTTTAATGTCAAGATAAATGAAAAAGTACTTTTACTTTGCTTTTTGTTCATGCAATTTCTTAAAAACTATGAGAAAAATATTTAAAAACTAGAACCAAAAGGTACCATACATATATGATATTATGGTACAAAGGATTAAAACCGAATAGACTTTTAGTTGAAAATTAATTTCGAAAAATTGCAAAATCCATTTTTAGCAGAAAATTGATCTTTTTAGTTAAAAATTCCACTTTTACAATTTGCATTGAGAATTAATCTTTTTTGTTTGAAAATTTAACTACTTGGTTGAAACACTATGGTTAACATTAATTTCATTGGCTGAACATTTTGTTGAAAATTCGTTTTTTTTATTCTTGAATCGTTATTTTTGATAAAAAATTACTCTATTCTTTGAAAATCGAACTACTTGGTTGAATCTCAAATGCCTTGCGAAACATTCACTTTATTAATTGAATTCTCTTTGGTTGAAAACTTCACTATTTTCTCAAAAATCGTTCTAAAGGTTGCAAATTGATCTTTTGAATTGCAAATTGAATCACATATTTTGTTAAAAATTGATAGTTTTTCGTTTAAAATTCAACTCTTTGGTTAAAAATTAACTTTTTTGTTAAAAATCCATATTTGCGGGTCGAAAATTCAAATTTTTTAAAAATATTTGTCCTTTTGGCTCAAAAATGGCACTGTTCTTTTGAAATTTTTTCTTTTGGGTAAACCCATTTTATTATTCTGATAGGAATTTCAACTATTTAATGAAAATTAACTTCTTCATTGGGAATTTATATTTTCGGGATGAAAATTCATCTTTTGATGTATAGGATTCGGCTTTTTGGCTTGAAAATAAAAAAAATGTGTTAAAGTTTTTTTTTCTCTATTGACTCAAAAATCTTTCTTTTTTGAAAATTCATCTTTTTTTATTGAAGATGCAACTACTTAGTTGGAAGTCAAACTTCTTTTACTTTATAAAAAATTATTTTTTGTTATTGAGGACTAATCATTTTTTTTAATTCGACTATTTTTTGTAATAAAAATATTTTTCGGTTGAAATGTAAACTATAACATTTTTTTATAAGAATGGATCTTTTTGTTTAAATCCAATTGCTTGTGATATGAAAATAAATGTTTTGTTTTGTTAAAATATCAACAATTAAATTCTTCGTTGAGAATTAATCTATTTTGATTGAAAATTCAACTATTTGGTTGAAAGTAAAATTTCTTTTGCTAAAGAATCATGTTTTGTTGTTGAAGATTCATCATTTTATTTCAAAATTCCACTAATGTTAAATTTTTAATTATTTGATTAAATTGAATATATTAGTAGAAATTTAACTTAATGTACAGTTTAACTGTTTTGTTGAACATTCGTCTTTTTCATAAAAAAAGACATCCTTTTGGATTGAAGATTCGACTGTATACGTGAAAAATCGTCTTCTTGGGTTTAAAAGACAACTGTTTCGTTGAAAATTCATATCTTTTAATAGAAAATTGACCTCTTTTTGGTTGGAAATCGAATTAATTAATTTTTTTGTTAAGAATTTTGGATTGTGAAGCTTGTTAAAATATTATGTTGGTATCAGTTGGTTATTTTATTTTAGACGCATATCTAGAAAATCCGAAGAAACTATTTTGACTTAAAGACTTTGTTTTTGAACAGCCACCAAGGGACTGGCAACCCTAAGCAGAGGTGGCGGTTCAAATCCGGCCAATAGTGAAATTTTTATGAGCTTGCATTTCGCGTTTTTGAACCAAATTTTTTGGTATGTTTGATAAAACCCCGGTACAAAAGTGAAACTGGGGAAACGCTGAAAGGAAACGCTTATGTTGAAGGAAGATTGTTGGAAATGGGAATTTAGGTCCAGTGTGACTTGCTTTATTTGTGACGTGAATTTTGTTTATGTTACGGGCGGCCCAAATCCGAGTTTAAAGATAGCAGACCGTCAAAATGCAAGCAGATACCTTTCGACTTTGCCTGGACCTACAATCAGCACAAGATGGCAGACATCTGCTGGCCATCTGCCAGTCCCTCGTAAGAGGCTCCACAACGAAATGCCACCCTGGCTTCCAACCTCATCCCTTTAATTATCTGCATTCTATAATTACAATCTTCAATTCAATCGCCACAGCCGAACTTAAGTCTCAGGCCAACCTGGACCACCCTCAAATATTCCGCCCTTTAAAAATTTACTTAATAGTTTTTTCTATTTGCAGAGTTCACAAAAACATAAGGCAGTATAAGTGAAAAATGACGTGTTCTATGACAATAAGAAAAATTATAAACCGCCCCCTACCGCCCTAAAATCTAAAAACTCCCAAGTGATCAAGTAGCTCAGCTGTATAGCGGCCGGTTTGTACAAAGAGGCTGCGAGCTCGATTCTCGCCGCCTGTATTTTTTATATTTTTCTTTATAATAATTTAAATGTTTATATATTCAATTCCTACTTAAGATTTTTGTCAACTTTGCTAGAGAAAATCTAAATAGATTTTTTGACGAAACACCTTCGAGTAAAGAACCTAATAATGTTATTTTATATGTAAATATAGAAATAAAATACATATAAAATATTAATAGAATCAATAACAAAAATATAGAAATAATCTCGTATAAGGAATTATAATTACAATTCTAAGTTGCGAAATATAATTTCAGTATAATAGCAATATATATTTTGAATTTGGAAAAGGGAATTTCCATGAAGAATTTTAATTTTTACTTTGGAACAGGTCATTTCCAGTGAATATAAATAAATGAAATGTAAACGAATTTCCGTGAAGGATTATAATTTTTTCTTTTGAAAAAAAAGAATTTCGTAAATAAGATGAATTAAGAAAAAACTAGTTGAATTTTGAAAAAAAATTACCAAACAGTTTCATTTACGAACAAATAGTTAAACTCTAAAGTAAAAGCGAGAAATCTTTAACAAAATAGTTAAATTTTAAATCAACATATAAAGATGAATTTACAACTAAATAAATGGGTACAAAATGTAAACTTCTTTCAAAAACAGGTGTATGTTAAAATAAATTCTTTAATTTTCAAGCCAAAAGATAATTGAATTTTCAACATGAAGATGAATTACCAATAAAAAATGTAATAGTTGATGTTTAAAAAAACTAAAAAACGGATTTTCAACAAAGTAATTCAATTTTGAACAAAATAGTTGAATTTCAAATGAAAAAGATGATTTATCAACCAAAAATTCAACAAATGATAGTTTATTTAATTTTGTACTAAAAAATACGAATTTTCAACAAATTGCATCAATTTTCCAACAAAATGGTACAATTTTCAACCATAGTGATGAAATTTCTATGAAAATATGAAATTTTCCAACAAAAAAGAAGAGTTTAAAAAAATTAAGATTTTTCAGCCAAAAGAAGAAAAATTTTTGCTCCAAATTATTGAACTTTCGGGCCAGAAGATCAATTTTCTGTAAAACAGTTGAGTTTTCAACCCGAAAATATGAATTTTTAACCAAAAAAAAGTTAATTTTGAGCCAAACGCTTACATTTTCATCCAAAGCAGAGGAAATTACAAACCAAGAAGATTATAGTTTTCTAAAAAAATACAAATAAATCACTGATAAAAGTATTATGATATAATTTCTTGTGGATGGCCGCAAAACTGTTTTTAAAAAATTCTCTAATTATTCCTTGACCAATTTTTCATTTTTCCTGACAATTAATATTTAAAGACCAAAATCTTAATATTGTAAAGATGTTCACATAGCATCATTTATAAACGGAATAAAAGAATTTGAAATTAAAATTAAAAAATTGGAAATTTATTATCCTTTGAAAATTATTTATAGTGATCTTTGCGAGATATATTTTTTAATACCTTGATTTTGATTCACCATAATCTCTTCTCAGACTGCTAAATTTTTCTCGGGAAATTGTACTAAAAATATCTTCATACGCTGATTATTCAATAAATTTAACCAGGAAAGAAAAAGAATAATAAATATTTTTGGATGGAAGAATAAATATAATGAATAAAGTGGCTAAAGACATCGGGAGAGCTCATTAAAAATTAGCAAAAATATTTATTTAAAGTATAAAAAGTCGGTATCCAAATAGTTTTAGGAAAAAAATATAATACATTTAAAAAATGTAAATAAGTCATGTGCCCAAAATCGATTTTAGCCCTGCTAAGGATGAATTGCCGATTTAAAAAACTAAGAGTATTAGCATAATATTTATATTAATTTACCTCTTTGATCTATAATTATACTTTGTACTTCACTCTGCAAAAAATCAATCCCAGCAAAAGGTAAAAATGAAAGGCTGAATATCACTCAAAAACTTTTGTTCCCAAGAAGAAAGGGTACTCGGAATCAGCGTCCATTTCCGGAAGAGGGTGATTTAGCTTTTCGATGTCGAGCTAGCTCAACCCCAGCTTGGAAAATGGGATCGTAATTGTTTTGAACCTCGGTTCGACCGACATCGCCGTTAATCCCGGATTAATCATTATTCCACGCAGTACGACCGACCGGACGATACATGAGTACCAACATACAGCTTGTACAATCTGCATGTTTCTGGTACACATACTCATTCGAAGAGGGTTCACGAGAGTGCATTGATCCGGTGCAGGGCGAGTGAGGGTTGGTTGGTTGGTCCAGGACTCCAGCTAGAAAGGAAAAACGATCGAGGATCGAAAGGGAAAAATAGAAGGAAGAAGTGAAGGAGGGAGAGAACGCTCAGGGGTTGAAAGTGGGCTGTTTAAGGGATGCTGGGCTTTGGAGTGGAAAGAACGCTGCTGAGTTGGGTCGCCTAGCAACTCCGACACCAACTTATAGTTCTATATGACCATATCCACCCCCTAACCTATGCACACTCATCTCTCCGCAATATACGCTTATTTACTGGGTTTATATACTCCACGTGCCACATTGCCGCATACCTCATACCTCTACCTGTACAGTCTCTATAGTCTACCCACATTGGAAGCCAGCGCAGCAGTCCATGTGCATATGGGACATAGCACGTTAAATCAAACGGAAAGGATATAAAGGAGACCCACCTCACCACTCCCTCTTTTCCACACTTCACTGCACTTGTGATCTTTATCACTCTAGTTGGAGGCAGGATATGAGATTGAGGGAAACTTCTTGAAAAATTGAGATTTCCGTCCTGAGGTCCTATGGAAGCTATCTCTTCACTTTTACGCGATATTCAGAGTACTAATAAGTTCCCAAAGGGTTATGCACTCGTAAAGTCAAGAGCTTCTAATTTTCTAGTTGCAGAAGAAAAGTAATGAGATCACTCCAGCGCTTAGTCTAAGCAACTTTTTATACTCTCCAAAATTCATTCAAAGGCCATAGGGTTCAGGGGTTATTGAAATTACTACTTCCAAATAGAACATTTAAGGTTGGCTCTCTCTATTATAAAAAGATCTCGTTGCAGTCACCCCTATTTAAAAAATTTACCCCTGCCTCTTAACCTCTGCAACCCTCATTATAACCCCTGTATCTCAACACCAGCAACTATCATCATAAGTCCTGCACCTTAACCGCTTAATCCATGAAAACCTCAGTAAAACCTCTGCCACTCACGTTACATCCCTTGCCCCTTAATCTATGCAATAATCCTTACATCCCTTGCCTATTAGCCCTTGGAACCTTCCTTACGTTGCCCCTTAACTAATGCAATCCTTCTTATAAACCCTGACTCTTAAGCCCAGAAACCATTCTTAATTCTGTCCCTTGACATCTGTAAACTTTTCTACCTCCAGTGCCTCTTGACCTTAGCAAACCCTTCTAACAACCTCTGCCCCTTAACGTCTCCAACGAAAAAATATGCAACCAATTTATTGATTTATTATACAATATTATTATATAATATACAGGGTGTCACAAAAGTAACGGAACAGGCCTTTATCTTCCTAAGTGAACTATTTCTCTTGAAGGTCAAGGTCATTCCCGTAGTATCTTTTAACAAGCAACCTGATGCTCACCTTCGTTTCGACCTTGAGGATGAACTTCAACGTTATATCAAGGTCAATTTTTATAAAGGAAAAAGTCCCTTTTTGATACCGAGAATCCAAAGAATGAAAAATTTTACATTCAAATATGCACATAGGTCATATGTTCCGCATGAACTTTAAGGTCACCATGAGGTCACTTTAACTCAAACAATGTTTTGAAAAATGAAAGTCATATTCATCAAATACAGACTCTGTTTTAGCGACATAAAAAACCCCTTGGGTAATGTTTTTCGTTAACACTCAAAATTGAACTCACCCGACCTGAATGGACGTGACGATCAAACGGCCGTCAGGTCAGTGTCAAGATTAAAGTTTAGACTCTTATCCACGCGTGATACTTACATAAGTTTGTCCGCTATGGCAAATTTTCCAAAAATGCTGTTCTTATAGCCACAAAAACATCAAAGTTGTCCTTTAAATAACCTTAAAGTCATCCTCAAGGTCAAAACTAAGGTCACCATATAACCCTGAAGGCACTACCTTAAATACACTATCCTAACCAAAAACATAGAGCCAAACTTACGTAAATTATGTTTATTTACCTGAAACGGGGATTGGCGGGCGCAACACGCGATCAGGATGTACAGCCCCTTAGTTTAATTTCAAATTAGTACTCGTATCTTCAAAATTTAATTAATTAGAAATTGCCCAAATAAGATCATGAGAATCACTTAAAACTTTCTTTCATAAACTGAAGCCATTTCAAAAAAATTGTTTTATATGAAAGCTCTTAAAATGATTAATTATAAGCTAAAAATATTGCAAAATTGCTCTATCTTACGAAAATTTTTCCGCCTATATTTTTTTCCTGAATTTAGTCATAACTATTTCTTTTGAATGAGCAAATTAGTTCAACTTTCGACCAAGTAGTTAAATTTTCAACTAAAAACATGCATTCTAAACAAAAAATATAGTAGTTGATATTTCAACCACGTAAAGATTTTTATTTAAAATAAAAAACCTTGAAAATTAAGAAAAGCAGATTAAAACTTTTATTGGAAAAGATGAATTTTCAAATAAAAAGACGGATTTTCAATAAGAGTTGCATTTTTGAAATTTCAAACCAAAGAAAAATTTTTTAGTTAATAAAAATAATAAGTTTTATCCAAAACGCCGAAGTCGTAAGCCAAAACTTAGAAAACAGTAGAATTTTCAACCAAATAATTTAATTTTGAAGCAAAAAGATTAATTTTCAACCGAGAAATTTAATTTTCTACTAAAAACAAACAAACGAATTTTCCACAAATTACATCACTTTTGAAAAAAATAGTTTAATTTTGAAACTAAAAAATACAAAAAATAGAATAGCTAAATTGTCAGTAAAAAATTAGTTTTTGATAAAAAAAAAACGAATTTTCGATAAAACAGTTGAATTTAAAAACATTCACTTTCGAACCAAGTGGTTAGATTTTTCTCTGCCACCTTACGGGGATGATGGGATAAGGTGAATGATTTTGTAATTCTTTTTTACGTGTGTGTATAAGGGGGGGGGGGTGCATATGATGTTTACGTGGGCGGGGGGGGGGGGGCTAACAATTTCTCACATAAGATATTGTTTTGCAGAAAATTCGTATTTTTTGTTGGAAAATTTAACAATATGGTTTAAAAATTCACTATTTGGTCGAAAGTTGAACTATTTTGTTAAAAATTAATTATTCAATAAAAATTTGTTTGTTTTTTGTTTTTTTGAAAATCAATTTTTTTAAATGAGAATTTCATTTTTGATTGAAAACTTTGCATTTGTAGTTAAAAATTTATATATTTTGTTCAGAATTCTTCTTTTCTGGTAGAGAAACAATTTGTTGGTTAAAATTGCTTCTGTTTACTTAAAATTAATCTGTTTTAGAAGAAGATTTCAGTTTTTTTATAACTTTTGAAAACTTGTCTTTATTGGTTTAATTTAACTTTTTTTGACTTAGAATTTTAAACCTTTTAGGTTAAAATATTATTTATTTCTAAAAAACTTCAACTTCTTGGTTGAAGGTTAAGCTATTTTCTGACATATTTATTTTCTTATTGAAATTTTGTTTGTTTGTTAAAAATTAACTTTTCAACTGTAATTTTAATTATTATATTGAATATTAAACTTTTTGGTTGAAATTTAACTTTTTTTTTGAAAATTCATATTTTCGATTTAAAAATTCAACTTTTTGTTAGAAAAATCATCATTTTTGCTTGAAAATTCAATTATTTGGCAGAACAATTAACTGCATTGTCAAAAATCCAAATGTAAATTGGAAATTAATTCTTTATTCATAATGTGTCCCCTAAGCCTAAGGGTTTACATGACTTCCATTCCTTACAATCTTTCTGCTTATATCTATATTTTTTCAATATTATCCTTTCTATATATACAATTATTTAAAACTATTTAAATGAGTTTTATATCTAGTTCCTTATCTCTATTTCCCACGATAGCGCAATTTAGGACTTATTAGAAATCGATTGAGCGAGCGAACGAAAGCGAGAGTGCAAGCGAGAGTATGTAAATGTATGTAATTTATGGAAAATTCATCTTTTTTGGTAGAAAATTCAATTACATGGTTACAAATTTATTTAATTTATCGAAAACTTGTATTTTTTAGTAGCTAATTTGTAGAAAATTGAACTATTTCGTCTTTTTTGGTTCAATGTAAACAATTATGATTTAAAATAAAATTCTTTTCTTAGTTAAAATATCAACAGTTACATTTTTTGTTGAGAATGAATCTATTTTGTTAAAGATTCAACTGCTTCGTTAAAAGTTGAACTACTTTTTTATTTCTTAATAAACAGTAAAATCTCCTCTCCCACATATCAAATTGTTTTACGTTATTCTTGGATCAACTCTGAATAAATTAAGGCAAACAATTTAGTCGGAAAAAGATGTTTTAAAATAGTGGGGTGTTCAAAAATTAAATACCTAAACAATGTTGGAAACGTAATTAAAATTTTCGGAAAAAAGCTTTTCATCATTTATGCAGAGCCCTATACATATAAAAAATCGATGTTTGGTCATTATTCGAGCAAATACTGTTAATTTTTCTGATGATTTTCTTTCAAATTATTGATCTGCAGATTGAAAATTATTTTAAAAAAATTATAATTAGTTATTTTCACTTTAGCAATTTCCTGTTCATTCTGTGGGAGGTCCTTTAAATAATAGATACAAATTGAACAAAATTGACCATAAAGATGGTTATTATTTTGACGGAATTGCCTCTGCCACGAGGATCGTTTAATTTCCGAAGACCCGCATAAAGGTTGTACTGAGAAATGCCGGTTCGCTTGCGCGGACGTATAGTACCTTAGAAGGAAATACGCCCTCGTAAAGCAGAAATGGTGCAAAAAAAAGGTAGCGCATTCGGCGAGAGTGAGGCGATAGAAAGAGAAGGAGAAAATGAGAAAGAGTGAGATCGTAACCGAAGGGGAAAAAAGAGGAAGAAATGAAACAGAGCGCGCCCGCGTCAACAAAACAAAAGCGAGAGAGAAGCTTGGCTCAGAAATGAAAGGGATGGTTCTAGGGAGGATGAAAAAAAAAAAAGAATCTGGAGGGAGGTAAAGGGAACAATGCCGTGGAGATCCTCCAGCGTAATCCGCGCATATAGCAATGGGGAAGTGAGGGTTCGGTAATAGGGAAGGGTAGAAAGGAAGAAAGCGAATACTGGTTCCGAGGGACAATAAAAAATGATTTTACTTTATTGGGATTTTAAAAATCTGGCTTTGTATTCACTTTCTAACTTAATTTTCTTCATATTAGTCGGCCGAAAAATTCGTTTCTAAAATTGCCTAACTTTTCCCTCATCATTACTATTCAATGACCAGCACTTATTCCTGTAATATTTTTAACATTGCATCTTTTATAAATGGAATGAAATAATTTCATATTAGAGTTGAGTAATTTGAAATTTTTAAATGTATTTTAACAAAAAAGATGACTTTTCTATTATAAAAGATGAATTGCCAATTCAAAAAAGATTAATTTACAACCATTTAGTCGACTTATTAAACAGAAAACATTGAACTTCAACCAAAGACAGTATCAATTTCAACGGCACAGTCAAATTTTAAGCAAAAAAGTTGAATGTTTGACAGCTGAATTTTGAAACTGGAAGCATGCATTTTCAACGGAAAAGCTATTTTTTAATCAAAAATGAAAATCTAACTTTTCAGTAAAAAAAAATCATTTATCAAACAAAAAAAAAAAGAAAAATACGAGTTTCAAACGAAAAAGTCAAAAGACGAATTTTGCGTGTAAAACAGTTGAATTTTGAGCCCAAAATTATAAATTTTCAACAAAAAGATAATTACTAAGCAAACAGTGTTGCACTTTTTCTCTTAAAGATTACATTTTTACTAAAATAGATGAAATTTTAACCCAAAAATGCGAATTATCAAGCAAAAATGCAAAAAGTTACTTTTTTGTTAAAAATTAATTTAAAAAAAAAGGAATTTGCAATAAAATATTTCAACATTTGCACAAATAGTTATATTTCCAATGTACAAAAGTGAATTTTCAGTAAAATAGTTTAACCTTCAACCAGAGAGATAAATTTTCAACTAAAATGAGGATTTTTCACCTTGAAAACTTAAAATTGCTTAAAAAAAATTAATTTTAAACAAAAAAGACGAATTTTTAACTCAAGAGTTAATTTTTAAGCAAACAGTTGCGCTTAAGAAACAAAGATTACATTTTTACTAAAACAAATGAAGTTCTAAACAAAAATGCGAATTATCAACTAAATTAGTTGGTCTATGCTTAGAAAGGGGTCTGTTTTTTACAAATACTTGGTTTAGACATAAAATGATCCACATGTACACCTGATCTAAAGGAAATAGTCGCAGTATAATTCACTTTGTTGTTGCGGATGAAAGACTAAGAGAGTTAGTCAAAGATACAAGAGTCATGAGGGGTCCTGAATGCAATACTGATCATTACCTTCTGATCTCAAAAATTAACTTAGGTCGGGGATGGAGAAAAAAGAGAACCAAGAAAGCAAAACAAACGCGAATCAAAATTGAAATTCTACAGAAACCGGACGTGCGAATAGATTTCCAAAATAAGATAATCGAAAGCATAGATAGGGCAACATGGGAGGACCGTATAAAAAACAAAGATATAGAGGGCGCCTGGACAATGTTACGGGATATCCTTGTTAGATGTACGATCGAAGTGTGTGGTACCGCAGTTGCAGGAAGAATGTCTGGTGATGCGTGGTGGAATGATGAAATTTAGGCTGTCCAAAAAGCAAAAAGAGAAGCGTACAAAAGAACTTTGAACGTCGCAGGTCTTAACAATGAGGAAAGAAATAGACGTATAAATGATTATAGACGCGAAAACAGGATACTTAAACGATTAGTTAAAGAAAGTAAAGCTCCAATTAGAGCAGAAGAAGAGATAAAAATACAAAACGACTTTGAAGGAAGCAGGAAACTACTTTATAAAAAAATGAAAGGAAACAAAAGTACAGAAATTGTCAACATGAGAAATAGTAGAGGGAAATGGTATATAATGCAAACGGAATACTAGAGGCTTTCAGAGACTATTTTAGGAGACAATTCGGAGATGAAGCTATAGGGCAACACAACTGCGATGTTGAACACGATGCGATGGAAAACTCAGTTGAAAAAGTCTGTGTCACTGAGGTTAGGGATATAATTAAGAACTTGAAAAACGGTAAGGCTGCTGGAATAGACGGTATTAACGCTGAAATGCTTAAACATGGTAGCGCGTGCATACCACATAGACTGTGCGAATTGATAAATTTATGTTTCGAGATGGGAGACGTCCCAGACGATTGGAAAGAAGCGATTATCGTACCAATATACAAGAGAAAGGAGATAAAAGCGAGTGCAACAATTACAGAGGGATTAGCTTATTAAGCACCGTGAGTAAAATATATTCAAAAATACTTATTCGTAGGGTAATGAAAATAACAGAAGCAAAGATTTGGGAAGTCCAAAGTGGGTTTATGCCAGGAAGGTCATGTACGGATCATGTACTGAGTGACTGTTTCGATATTATTCAAGGAGTTAGACAAGGATGTGTCATGTCTTCATGGTTATTTATATTATTTATGGACAAGTGTTTAAGAATGGCTCTCTTCGACGAAGAGGATGTGGATCTCGAAACAGTAAGGGTACGTGGGTTAGCG
>NC_046658.1:96765271-96798543 GCF_010883055.1 Belonocnema kinseyi | reverse complement strand
CAAAAACTATGGTGTTCGAAGGAAAGAGTGAGAAAACACTATGCAATATTTTATTAAATGATGAGAGAATCGAACAAGTTGATAAGTTCGTATACCTTGGTATCTTATTTACTAGGGACGGGAAGATAGATGAGGAATTAGGTAGACGAATAAATGAAGGTAAAAAGGTTATTGGTAGAGCAGGTCCCCTTATCAGAAGTAAAAATATATCAAATAAAGCTAAAATGGCAATACATAATTCTATATTTGTACCGACTGTACTATACGGTAGCGAGACATGGACTTTTCAAGAAAAAGATAAGAGTAAAATTAACGCAATTGACATGAGATTCATGCGCATAATATGCGGGA
Organism: Belonocnema kinseyi; assembly: GCF_010883055.1. Taxonomy (NCBI): domain Eukaryota; kingdom Metazoa; phylum Arthropoda; class Insecta; order Hymenoptera; family Cynipidae; genus Belonocnema; species Belonocnema kinseyi. Next base: position 96,798,192 of record NC_046658.1, on the reverse strand, counting down.
AAACCCTGATAGACAAAGTAAGTAACGAGATAATTCTAAAAGAATGTGATGCGGAAGAGACTCTAGTAGACACATGGGTAAGAAATCGATAAGATGGTTCGGACATGTTGAGAGAATGCCAAATGAACGACTAACGAAACAGATGTATCAAGGTAAAGTAAATGGCAGCGTGCCCAGAGGTAGACCGCGGAAAGAATGGTTAGAATGTGTGAATGAGACCCTAGTTAGAAGAGACATAAGAAGTCACAGAATTACGAGAGCCTGCATGAAAAAATGCATGGACATAAAAGAAGCTAGAGAAGTATTTCTGGACAGGAAAGCAAGGCGGCAAATAGTTAATAAAAGGAGTGGCAGTAGAATGAATGACGCCTGAAACAAAAGACCGTGGCCACTAATGGACCCAAGTGGGGAACCTTACATAACGACTTCGTGAGGTTCTTCACTTGGGGTGATTTGCTAAAGAGATTGATCAGCAACCTGGGTCGGAGCAGTGTTGCGGAACTACTCCTTTCCCCTACCGAGGGAGTCACGCCTACCCCGAAAGGGAAATGGCTTAATGGTGTAATAATAATAATAAACGAAAAATGTAAAAGTTAGATTTTCGTTAAAAATCATTTTAAACCGAACAAAGGAATTTTTAACAAAATAGTTCAACATTTGTACAAATAGTTATATTTTCAATGTACAAAAGTCAATTTTCAATAAAACAGTTTCGCGTTCAACCAAAGAGATGAATTCTCAACAGAAATGGTGAATTTTCGACTGGAATAATTAAAATTATTAAAAAAAAATGAGTTATCAACCCAAGCAATTAATTTCCAACTAAAAGGATATATCTTTAAAAAAACGATTTTTTAAGAAAATGGTTCTACCTTCAACCAAATAGTCAAATTGTTAGTCAAAAAATATACATTTTTAACTAAAAAGTTACAATTTTATTTAAAGAAAACAAGAATTAATGTTAAAAAGATGAATTTATAAACCAAGCACAAGAATTTCTAAGCAAAAAAGATTATTTTTCAACAAAAAATGAAAAAGCTACATTTTCAGGAAAAACAAAATGAATGTTAAAATATAAAGAAATACAATTTTCTATAAAATAGTTGATTTTTGAACAAAGAGTTGAACTATAAACCAAAAAATTAATTTTTAACAAACTAGTTAAACTTTCACGCGAACAGTTGAATTTTGAATTAAAAAACGTAAACTTTCAACTAAGTACTTAATTCGTCAACCAAGGAAGATTAAATTGCAACATAAAGTTAAATTTTTATCCAAAACATATGAGATTTCTATTAAAACAGACGAATTTTTAAACCAAAAAGACAAATTTTCAAATAAAATGATGAATTTTCAACTGCAACACTTACGTTTTTAGTTAAAAAAACACCTAAAATGGATTAGTTAAATTTTTAATAGATAAGAGAAAGAGATAGATAAGAGAATTTAATAGATGGACTCTGAACAAAAAATATAATAGTAGAATTTCCATATAAAAGGAATTATAATAAAAGTTGTTGAATTTCCCTAGTGGGGTTTTTATACCATTTGCAATTAAGACAAAAACAAAAGAAAAGAGAGAAAAGAAGAATTTTTTTAAGAAGAGCGAAAAGAGAAGAGCATGAAATCTGTATTTAGATGCTGTAATTGTAAATAAAAACACTAAAATTAACGTTTTTATGCATTTCAAAACAGTCATATTCTCATTTATATTTTTCACTTTTGATCTCACCTTCTGCGTTAAGTCCTCCCTATAACCCTGCCAGTGTGACGTAGATTTTGAACGACGACAGTACTTAAAATCGTTAAATATGAAAAATTTTAAAATTAGTCCTTATTCAGCTGTTATTCTCATGTCTTAAAATTATCATCCTTGTATAACTTTTAATCTTTCATAAAATTCGATAATGAAGAAGCGACCTAGCTGAGTCGCGACGCATCCCGGAATCTTGGGCCGGGAAAAGGAAGAAGAGAAATGGGGATGGGGATGAAGTCCAGAATAGCTCCTGGGAATACCCACCATTCAACCTAACCCTGGCTTGACATGAGCTGGGTTATGACCCGAATAGCAGATTACCCGTTTACGAGGCAACGCCGCACTTTCCGACGCTTTATTGAATCGCAGCTCGAGTTCTTCCGTCCCTTTGTCACTTTCCAGATTCTCGATGAAGGAAAACTTTTCGCTCGTTATATCATCCTCAACAAAAATTGCTACCTTGTTAGGAGACACTCTTCACCGGTTTCGCGTAATTCAAGCTTTTCTTACTTATCAATATTCCACCGACGGTCTCTCAATCATGAACTCAATCCCTAATTCTATAGATAGATACTATATGAAAGAAGGTCCCAGTCAATTCCGAAATTTGGGTTTTATCAGATAGTATGGAAAAATTAGCATACAAAGGAATGAAATTGAATTAAGAAGGTTATCGGCAGGCAAGTTTACTCGCAAGTTTGAGCGCGCCTCATTGGAATTGAAAGAGGCAGTTTCTTTGTCTTGATTTAACGTTTCACATACGGTCTAGTGTCTACACAGCAGCATTACTGTTTTTTAATTTTTCAGTTATATCCCTAACCTCAGTGACACAGACTTTGTCAATTGAATTTTCTATCGCATCGTGTTCTATATCGCAGTTGTGGAGCCCTAAAGCTTCATCTCCCAATAATTCACTAAAACTGTCATTTAGGGTGATGAGTCTAGTTACAACAATAGTCCTCCGAAAGCAACATTTTTCTTTTCTAGACTTTTTTTCAATATCGTATGTTATTTGGCTTAAAATGTTCATTTTCGTGTATTTTTGGATTTTTGTAAATTTTATAACTCTGGTAATTTTTTTGTCTAAAAAAAGTAATTAGGATAAAATTTTCGTATTTTTGAATACTATGAATATCCGTACAGACAATTTTTTAATCTTAAAAAAAGTGTTCTCGAAAATGTTTAAAATGCGCTCACTTTTTGAACTTTTATCCAAATGGCTGGCTAATGAACTCGACCTATAGTTTATAATACTAAAAGAGTGTACCAAAGGCCAATCTACTAGATTAATTTTTTTTTAATTTCTCGTGTTCACAGACAGACAGACATACGTACATACATACAGACATACAGACACATTCGTACAAACCTGTTTTTTGGATGCAGAAGGTCTCAAAATGTTGACATTTGACAAAAAAGAGGGTTCGAATTTTACATTAATTTTACATTCTCTGATGAGAATGTAAAAATAATTAAGACAAATAAAGTACTTGCACTTAATGTGCTGCACTGCACATTGTAGTCAAAGGCATTTTTTGTTTAACATCAAAAGTTTGAGTCAGTGTAGTTACTATCTAGTAATAATTTTCATTAGGTTGCAGTAAGAAAAAATTTGTTATGATGTTTTAAACAAATTGATGAACAAACCTCATTTTTTGTGATTCGCGATGATTATTTGTTTGAAATTAACAGTTTTTATATAGAATATTTGAGAAAAGTATGCCTGACTGTGATTATTTTAAAGTGTCTTTCGTTTGGCAATTATTAAAAAAAAAATTATAAACAAATACACAGTTTTCGTATATCACAATGAATGGGTTTCAGTTTTTTGCAGAATCGACCAAAAATGTCTTGCCTATAACTCCTTGCTGTCATTTTCTTTAAAATAACAACAACTGGTAAATATTTAAACAATATTTATAAACAAATTCGTAATTTTTCCATTGGTATTGAATAGGGCCAATTTTTTGCGGAACCCACTAAAAATTGTATCATTAGTGACGCCCACCTGTAATTTTGTCCAAATTGATACAAAATATTAATTTTTAAAACAATTTTGAAAAATAAATGCAAATTTTAACCATATTTCCAAGAATAGGCTTCATTTTCTTTGCGAAATTTACTAAAAATGTATTTTCAATGATTCTTTGCTATGATACGTTGCCAACGGATAAGAAAAATAAATTATTGAAACAATTTTTATAAACAAATGCACATTGTAGTCACTATTTCAGCAATATGCAGAAGTAAAACAAATTATCATTAAGAAATCCACAAACTGTAAATTTGTTTATAAATATTGTTTAAACAATCAAAACTTTTTTCTAATTAGAAAAACGCGACAAGAAGGAATAATTGGCCAAACTGTGCATTTTTAAATCAATATTGTTTAAATAATGAACAGTTAATGTTAATTGGACAAATAAGGTAACAAGGAGTCATTGGTAAGACATTTCTAGTGTACTCTACGACAAAAATAAGCATATTCCTGCAAACGTGACAAAACTGTATATTTGTTTTTGAAAATTATTTAAATAATTAAACTTTTTCCGTTGGCAAAGTATCATAGCGAGGAATCATTAAAAATATTTTGTTAGTTGATTTCGCAAAGCAAATGAAGCCTATTCTTGAAAAACTTTTAGAAATGTGCCTTTATTTATAAAAATGGTTTAAAAAATTAATATTTTTTATTAATTTGAACAAACTTACAGCCAGGGGCCACTAACGACACATTTTTAGTGGGTTTCACAAACAAATTTGCCATATTCGTGTAATAATGTTAAAAATGTGAATTTGTTTTAAAATATTTTAAAAATAGTTACCAGTTGTTGTTGATTTGGAAAAAAATTAGAGCAAGGAATCATTGGCAAGACATTTTTGGTTAATTAAAAAAAAATCAAGCCTATTCATTGTAACATACGAAAATGGTGTATTTGTTTATATAAATTGTTTAAATAGTTGCCAAATAGAAGATATTTTTAAATAATCAGAATTACCATTGGCGAGAAAATTACAGGCATCTGCCTTTGAAGATTAACAACTCAGTCAAAAAAAATTGCTAGCGCAAAAAAAAACAGTCATATGTAAACTGAAAGTGTTCTAAGTAAATGAGTTTGAAGACATTTATGTAAAAAAATGTTGTTCTCAGCAGAATGAAAAATGTAAAAAAAAGTAAGAGTTTTCGGGTACAAAAATGTGTGACAGAAAGCAGTGGGGGGGGGGGGCTTTTTTTTACTGCCGAGCGCTGGTCTCTCATGGACCCGTGGCTTTATTAGAACTGAAGATAATATAGTTGCACATTTTCGTACTTTAATATGTTTTCTACATTAATTATATAGTGATTTTGGACCCCAATAGTATCTCTGCTGGGACTTGTGTCCTATGTAAGGAACGCTTCCTGCTTGCAAGCCCTGTGCAATGTATGTAGTAAAACGCTAATGGACAAATTTAGTCATGAGACGATACTACGATGTAGACTGTAGAAAAATTGCAGTTTGATTAAAACTATCTCTACTAATAAAAAGCTTTTTGTCTCAACCAACCATTGTTTTTAGTGTAGTTTTGAAGACTTCAATTGATTTAAATATATTGACGAGGTTCCAATATTATGAAGGATTTCACAACTTTTGAATTACTATTTTAGGCTACTACTGACACTATTTGGAATTTCTCAAATGAGTCCGAGGCCTGAAATATTGAAAAATCATACAAGCTTGAAATGGAATAATATGATATACTCCTAAGTTTTTAATCTCAGAATTAAGAGCAGAATTGTTTTCCCTTGGAGAAGATGTGACACAAGAAGATTTCTTTTGTGTGATTAGCCCTTCCAATTAGAGCAGGACCTCAGTATGCGAGAAAATAAAGGTTCCTGAAGGAAGCTTGATGAAAGCGTAGGTTCCGGTTGCTGTGATGTGTTGCCAGGCAACAACCCTCGCGGATGTCAATCAGAGTGCACGCAATGAGTAAAGGGAATGAACTTTTGACCTTTTAAGGGTCTTAAGCCGTAAGCTATAGCTCTTTTATTAGTGCGTATTCGCATTGGCGCCCCAGAAGTAACAAGGTAACCCCTATAAGCTCTCTCTGTATATAGTAAATACTTGTTAGGTTATTCAAGTGCGTGGGTGTCGATTCGAGACTAGCGTCTGATGTCAACCCTTATTCATATCCAGACATCCTTCTTCTTCCCCTTTTTTTATCAAATTTACTTCGATTTCGTCTCGATATTGCTCGGGAGAGGAACCCTAATTCCAAACACGTGATTGGAAAACTCGATCACAGGGTGTCTCACTTACTCTTATTTCTCTGAGAATGATACTCTAATACTTGGGATGCTTTCGATAGTCCTCACAAAAAGAGGAAAAAGAGATTTTTTAGGAATATGAATTTTATTTGCCAAAGTGTACCATGTAGAAACATTAAAGACAGTCAGGCCTTTGTCTCGTAAAAATATGAATCCCGCAGGTTTGGAAGCTCTCAAAGGAGGAAGCGATAAAAAAGAACCTTTATTGTCGAGGGCTGGAGGAAGAAGGGCTTGATGGTCGATTATGAAGATTAAAGAAAAGAGAATGGAGTAATGAAGTATTCTACCCTCCAGACGCAAGGTCTTGATCAAAGCTGTCATTTGCTATTTACCCTAAAAGTAAAAGATACACCATAGGGGCGCACCTGCCTCTTCGACTTCCACTTGCAGGCTCCTAACAAAAAAGCATACAAGGGTTCATTAAAGATGAAGATCCTTACAATTAGGGTCTGATTACAAAAAAAGTTTTAATTTTAAGATAGTATAGCAAATTAGAATTCGAGGATTCAAAAATTAGAAAAAAAAGACAAATTTAAATCTAAAATTTTCTTCTCGGTCATACTGAAAACCATTCAAATTTAACAATAATATTTATAGACCAAATAATTAAATAATTATTTTTATTTCAAGCAAATTAGCTTACAACATTGTATAATTTAAAAAATTGTAAGCCAAATAAATGTTAAAATATTTCGGATCAGATAATAATGTCATTTTCACTGTTAACACTTGAATTATTTAAATTTGGATAAGAAGAAACTGGATTGGAGCCTTCCGAAAATGTTGACGCGGCGTGGCGGTTTCGGGTGAGAGACTGTATTCTACAAATACTGAATATCTCAAATGATGATGCTTCCACAATTGAAAAATTTCGAAAACTGTTTATAAACTGAAATATTTCTAAATTTCAGTAATACAATAGAGAATTTGCATGCATTTTTGTATCATTTTATTCAAAGTTTCTTCTATAAGCTATTACAAAATGCTTATTTTTCAAGTTCAAGCATATTGCATTATTTAAAATTGTACTGTTTTAACATCAAAGCCCTAATACAGTATCTACACATTAATAAGTATAAAAAAATAGAAACTAAACAGTTTCGACATTTTTTATGCAGGCGAGTATGAAACGAACCCTCTCGAAAAAATACGGTCCAGAAAAATGCAGTCCAGCGGAGGTGGATTGATTACCCCTGATTAAAAGTATACAATTAGAGGAGAAGAAGAGATAAAAATACAAAACGACTTTGAAGGAAGCAAGAAACTGCTTTATAAAAGAATGAAAGGAAACAAAAGTATAGAATTTGTCAACATGAAAAATAGTAGGGGGAAATGGTATATGATGCAGACGGATAACTAGAGGCTTTCAGAGATTATTTTAGGAGACAATTCGGAGATGAAGCTATAGGACACCACAGTTGCCATGTTGAACACGACGCGATAGAAAACTCAATTGAGAAAGTCTGTGTCACTGAGGGTAGGGATATAATTAAGAACTTGAAAAACGGTAAGGCTGCCGGGGTAGATTGTATTAACGCTGAAATGCTTAAACACGGTGACGAGTTTGCATAAATGACCTTTTTTCTTCCTCCAACTCTTTGCAAGGCCACAAACGGTCCTTTAATATTTATTAACATTTCCCGACAAAAATTTCCGCGTTATTTAAACTTTTATTTTTCAACTTGGGTGAAAAAGTATTGATCTTAGGGCTGACTTGATCAGCTGTTACACTCATCACATGGCCTTAAGGCAAATTACAGAAAAAAGTTTAGGAGTAGGAATAAAAGTTTTCTGTGCATTTGTTGACCCAGCAAAAACGTTTGACAAGGTAGAGAGAAGTAACCTTTGGGAAGTCCTGAAAGAGTATGGAACCCGTGTTGAAAAATGTTCTGGCGCTGGCCTGGTCCAGACCAGGCCGCCAGGTTTCCAGCCCTGGCGCTGACCAGATAGTCTGGCCTGGACCTGGCCAAAAGTTTAACGTTTTTGCTGGCTAGCCCCAGGACAAACCGTCTGGTCAGCCGCTAGACAGGGGCTGGTCAGCCGCTAGTTATGAGCTGGTTAGCCGCGAGTTATTGGCTCGTCAGCCACTAGTGAATGGCTGATCGATTAATGTTTAATTGTTGAGAATCATATAGTCCATGTTTAGAGGATACGCTTTGAGGACACGCTCAAAAAAAAAAACATAATTTCCTAGAAAAATATATAAAATACATGTTTGACATAATCAGTAAAAATTCAAATTTTGCGTCAAAAATATACTGCCATCAATAAAATCAATACATTAAATTATCGGGTCTAATACTTATTCTTTTATAATATATAAAAAGTAGGTTTGTACTTACTATTTATTTAATAACTTAATAAAGATTTGGTACATTTTATGCCTCCGCTATTACAGCTAAATTTTAGCTGAATTAATATATTATTAGGAAAATAATAAAAAATGTTGACAGTTTTTGACACTTGATCGACAAACACTAGCACTGTTTCCGAGAGGTCGAAGCCAAGCACTGTCAGAATACTTCAAGTTGTGACGTCAACTGGCAAGATATCTGCACGCCGCGGGCCAAGCAATGAGTTATAATTACTTGGGAAAACTTGATTGTGTTTTTATAGTTTGAATTTCTTATTTTCCATTATACACTGTAATATTTGTGAAGTGTGTCAAAAAAAATTTGCTGATGGAACTTATGATTTTTTTTCCTTCTTGGCTAGCTGACCAGTGCCAAAACTGGGCCAGAACAGACCTTCTACACTAGACGCTCTAGACAAAGTCAACCCTGAGCCAGACTGGCGTCAGACCTCAGCCAGATCAGTTCTTCCAGACTAGACAGTCAAGATAAACCCAGACTTGGACCAGACCTGTAACCAGACTGCCCGGACATTTTTCCACACGGGAGTCAATGGATGGCTCCTACAAGCTATAAAAACAATATATACGGGTAGCAAAGCGAGTGTAAGGGTGAATGGGAAATCGAGTGACTGTTTCGATATTATTCAAGGAGTTAGACAAGGATGTGTCATGTCTTCATGGTTATTTATATTATTTATGGACAAGTGTTTAGGAATGGCTCTTTTCGACGAAGAGCGTGTGGATCTCGAAACAGTAGGCGTACGTGGGTTAGCGTTCGCAGATAATAAGGTTGTTATGGCAGAGTCAATCGAAGACTTACAAAGAATGTTGAATAAACTAAATGCAAGCATGAAGAGCATGAGCCTCAAAATTAACGCAAATAAAACAAAAACTATGGTGTTCGAAAGAAAGAGTGAAAAAACACTATGCAATATTTTATTAAATGATGAGAGAATTGAATAAGTTGATAAGTTCGTATACCTTGACAGCTTATTTACTATATTTGTACCGACTTATTCTATATTTGTACCGACTGTACTATACGGTAGCGAGACATGGGCGTATCAAGAAAAAGATAAGAGTAAAATTAACGCAATTGACGTGAGATTCATGCGCATAATATGCGGGAAAACTCTGATGGACAAAGTAAGTAACGAGATAATTTAAAAAGAATGTGGTGCAGAAGAGACGCTACTAGACACATTGACAGCGTGCCCAGAGGTAGACCGCGGAAAGTATGGTTAGAATGTGTGAATGAGACCCTAGTTAGAAGAGACATAAGAAGTCACAGAAACACGAGAGCCTGCATGAAAAAATGCATGGACATAAAAGAAGCTAGAGAAGTATGCCAGGACAGGAAAGTATGGCGGCAAATAGTTAGAAAAAAGAGTTTCAATAGAGTGAATGATGCCTAAAACAAAAGACCTTGAACACTAATGGACCCAAGTGGGGAACCTTACATAACGACTTTGTGAGGATCGTCACTTGGGATGATTGCTAGAGAGCTTGATCAGCAACCTGGGTCGGAGCAGTGTTGCGGAACGAACGTGTTATTTTCATAAATAACACGAGAATTCTGGATCAATCTTAAAATTCTCTATCCCTTCCACACACTACTTCTTTCCCCTACCGAGTGAGTCACGCCTACCCCGAAAGGGAAATAGCTTAATGGTGTATATAATTATAAATACAAGTATAAGTTACCTAGGAATATAACTGGAACCCTTTGGATTACAAGTGGAGTTCACAAGATTATACTGAGTTACCTCGTATTACTCTGGATCAAAAGTGTATTACACCAGAAGTGGATTACCTACGAATACACTAAATTACAAAGGGATCACTAGAGATTAAAAAAGTATCACAAGTAGATCATCTAAGATTACACTGAATTGCAAAGGGAATATTTTGTATTACAAGAGGATTACCTGGGTTTACAATAGATCACTTTGGATTATTTGGATTACAAAGGAATCACCGTGGAGTAGAAGTGGACTCCTATAGGATTGAAGTTGGAATATCTAGAATTAAAAGTGGATTATCTAAGCTTACAAGTGTATTGCGTAGGATTAAAAGTTTATTACAGCGGATAACTTTCAATGACAAGTGGATTTCCTAAGATTACACTATGTTACCTTGTATTACTCTAAATTACAAATGGGTTACCTACATTTACACTGGATTCCTCCCATTAACCCAGATTACTTAGATTACAACGGGATCACTCCGAATTACAAAAATACAAATTGATGACCTAGGATTACAACTGGATCACCTAGTATTATGTTGGATTACCAAGGTTTACAATTGGATTTATATCAATAAAAAAATTTAATTTCACTCAAATTTTTATTTTGCATTGCGAATTGTATCAATCAGAAGGGAAAAAAGAAATTTCTCGTGAAATGAAATTCGCGGAGTAATATCGTCGTTGGCAGATAGATTAAATAGCGATGACACTATTCATCTCGTGGTAGAATTGCAGCAAATGCGATACGGTGATATAACCAGTCAAGGTTCTAATTGGGGCGATTTTCCACTACCGGGTTGTTACTCTTATTCATGAGATCCAATTATTTGATGGTCCAATAGATGGCACATGCCTGCTCCGGGTCTGTCAGTGACAGATACCCGATATTCTGTAACTGACCGTTCCTTTGAACAGTCGGTAAATACACCGATGGGGGATTATGCTTCTAGCCCGACAATATCGATAAAACTGGGAGTGGATAATCGATAGACCCGTCTTCAGAACCGAACCCTTCAGAAGGTTTCCTCACTAGACCAAAATAATAGCTATTTCAGTCCAATTCTGATGCTAAATCTTGAGCAAGTTTCGTTATTTCGCAATCAGAGTGTCTATGCGATGGATGACTTTAAATTTCTGGTCAATTCTCCGTTTTCTGGAGGCCAGTGGTTAATTTTTCCCAGTCAACTTAAGAAAGCTCAAAAGATGGGAGTCTGAAAAGCTCGAGATCTTTTCTAAATATAAACATCTGATATTTTTTTGTCCAAAAAATTGCAATTCTGGTTTGGAACAGACATTTTTTTCACAGAACTATAATCGCTGCCCTAAAGTAAAAGTTATAATTCTTTACGGAAATACTCTGTCTCAAAGTCTAACGTAAATTCTAGTCCTTTCCGCCTTTACGGGAATTCCTGACAGTAATATTGTGACTTGGGACACGAAGCAACATTTACTGTCATAAAGTGAAAAATATAATTCGTTACAGAAATTTCCAGTCGAATGTCACAATTAGGTTTTTTTATTCTGCCTTGTAACAGGACATTTTAGGACAATAAATTATTTCTTTCCAAAAACTCCTTGCTTCAAGCTAAAATCTCATTTATTTACCAAATTTGCTATTATAGTTCAGAAATATAGCAATTTCGTCTTTTTCATTTAGAAGAGGGTAGTTTATAATTCTGATTATTTTTGATTTGCAAAAAAAAATTGTAATTTAAACAGTTTCTGACTGGGAACAAGGAATTTTCAAAATCAGATTAATTCTGACTTTCGACAGGGACTGTTTATGTTGTTACAATTTTCCCAAAATTTACCGTTCCAGGTCTAAAATTACCTGTTCGAAGACAAAATTCTGATTCTTTAGGAAATTTTATATTATCATTCTGAATTATACTAACTCCGCTTTTCCGAAATTTGGAGGAGGACAATTTCAAATTCTGGTAAATTTTTATGTGCAAACAAAAATTTTTCAGATCAAACAAATTCTCGTTAAAAACAAGACATTTCCAAAATCTGACCAGTTTTATCTCTTAACAGGATTTTTATCTGTTATTCTCTTTTTATAAACCAGAGCTAAAACTAATTCTTATAATTTCCCATTCCACGTCAAAAACCTGTTACAATTATAATTCTGTGCGAAATTCCCTGTTCCAAAGCAAAAATTCTAATTCTTTACGAAAATTCTTTGTTTCACGTCACAATCATATTTATTTCCTAAATTTTTTCATTTTAAGTTAGAATTATATTAATTAACAAATCTTTTATTTTAATTCGGAAATATAGTAAACAACTTCTTTTTTATAAAATGTCGAAGAGATTAGTTTGTAATTCTGGCTAATTTTGATTTAGAACAAAGAGAATGTTTAAATTAAAAAACTACTAATTAGAAACAAGAAATTTTCCAAAGCGGACAAATTCTGACTTTAAACAATAAATTATTGTTAAATTCCCTTCTTTTAAATTAGAATTAAATTTAATTCCCAGAATTCCCAGTTCTATCTCAGAATTATCATTCTTTTTGGAACTTCTCTGCCCCATGGTAAACATTTTAATTCTTTGAGGAAATTACCTGTTCCAAAATAAAAATTATGATTCTTTACGAAATACTCGAGATTAGAGCTCAGATGTCGATATTAATTTCATATTTTGAAGTCTAACCTGAGGTCGATTATCCCTATTCCACAATACGGGACATAATTTTTTAACATTTATGCGTTACTGAGATCTTGGGGGCATCCAAGGCAAGGCCTGGAAAAAGTTGAGAAACAGTTCCTCCAGGAACCACCGGTCGGCTTCTTTGATCCACGCATGAAGTCTCGAGGTTCCGGGAATCCAGAGCTCACTCCCTTTTCTTTAGGCTTATGTCCCCTTTTCCCTCTCTTCTTCTCTTCGAGATCTTCAGATCCTCATATTGCCACACTCCCTTTCTGTGCTGTTTACAGCGAAGGCTTCTCACGCCCGTTCATGGGGATTCCACGATCCCTTTTGCTCGAGTTTCACTTCCCTGAATTCTCTCGTGTTTACAGAACGTCAATAAATACCTCATTCTTCAAGTCATTCTTCTAGTCACTCTCCGACATCCACAAGATGTTCCCAAGCCAATTGAGAATGAACCATTAGCTTCAGATTTTTTCTTCTCGCCCTCATTTACTGCGCGATATTCAATTAAATTATTGATTATGGCTGCCCTGCTTTTAAAGAACACCATCAACTCAGAAATGAGTGAATCCGAGAAAATCTAAGAAAACTGTTTGAAACTTCTTTCGCTTAAAACGCTTAGTTGTAGGGATTAAAAAATGCAGTCTCAATGACTAATTTTATCGCAATCTTTTCAATGACAACAAAAATTTGGATCTAGTTCCGAAAAGGTAAACACCCTAAATTATTGGGCTTTCAGATTTAGCGTTCTCATTTTGTTAACCACCCCAACGGCTTTTTCCCCGATTACCTTCTCAATGAATGCAGCTACGCGTAATTAGTTTTTGCTTTATTCGTACTTTAAAGGGGACTAAGATTTTCTAAGTAACGAGTGTTGAAGTTCTAAATAAAAATATTCCCGACCCCTACAGCGTAGAATTTGCTCCCCTTGGCCGTATCATTATGCTTTTTTGCGACATGCCAAACAGGTTTTCTTCTAAAGTTTTAGAGTGAACAAACAAGCCTCTTTCTCAGAATTTTTCACTTCAATTAAATGTTGGTTTCATATATTTTACCACTTAAACTCTGAGTTAGAATAAAAAATTTAAAAAAAAAAATCATAATTCCTACATAAAGTAGGGAATCTGCGAAAAGAATTAAAATTCTGGGAGGCGATTATGTAACTTTTTCTCATGTCCGCTCTAATTTTTAGTTTTGAATTTGTTGTCACGTGTATTTTCTTTGACAATTAAATTTTCACAAACACGAAAAGAAAAGCCAAAGTGAATCTGGAAAAAGTGGAAGTGGAAATAAAAGTAAAAAATTTACATAATTGCTCCCAGATTTCGAACAGTGAATTTTCTAAAAGATTTATAATTCTTAATTTTGCAAAATAACGATATCCATGATGACGAAGTTTTAATGCGGATTCCTATAGGATTTTTGACTAGAATCACGAATCTGAAACTCTGAGGTTAATATCTTGAATAGTGTTCGAGATATCGATTTTTTAACTCTTTTTTTAATTTACATAATTTCTTCAACTTGATTTCGATAGGGAATTTTTTTACGAGAAAAAACAGGAGCACCCCTAAAAAGGAGGGAAGAGTATATATAATTTTGAGTTTCGGTCCTGAGGTTTCTGTGAAGAATTTTAATTTTTATTTCGAAATTTTTTTTCAAAATATCTGTTTCCTTTTAAATCAAATGTATATTATTCATTATAAGACTAGATTTAGTCTCTCTTTGAGTATATATGTGATTTTCAGAATTTTTGCGATTACCCTATGGTTTAATGCATATCGTCTGCATATAATTTGAGGAGTAAGTACCCGAGGAAGAGATTGGAGAATAACAATTACATCAGCTTGTGGCGGTGGTAATGGCATTACTGGGAGGACAAAATTCGAGCCCTGGACCAGCTTGAGCACGGAAGTCGTAAAGTGGCACAATGGAAGGGCGTAATATTCCACCCCGAGTTTATCGTATCGTTCCACAGAATCCACAGTTACAATATATGTTATACGTTATCCGTTATACGTTCTACATAACTAACCAGGGCTGTCTTGAAACCCATTCTCGAAACCATTCCGCATAATATGACATAATGTCAGACCACGTCATATTTACGAGAAAATGGACTAACACATCCATAAAGTTACAATTCAGTGGGGTGGCCTTATAGAAAATCTCATTACAAAATAATGATAGTTTACTAAATTATAGAGCACAAACAGACAAAAACAAAGCGTCATCTTTACCTCGATTTCAGAGTAATTTTTACCAGCAACAAAAATTCATGTCTGTTTTTTTATTGAACCACATTTATCCGGAATGATCCATAATGACCCCACAGGACGGTAATATTTGTAGGTTCAATTTAAAAATATCTTTTAATTTCAATTAGATTTCAAACTATTATTTCTGAAATTATTCATACTTTTTCTGGTTTTCCTAGTCTATACGTTTTTTTCCTATTCCGTTGTGAATAACATTCGCTCTTAGAAAGAGCGTTGAGTGTTGCCTAATAAGATTTTGACCAAAAGCGCTGGAACAATGGCGAAAAGGTGTTACCCCAGGTGAAAAACTTACATATAGTTTATATATGGTGAAAAAAAACAATGCTATTTTTCATTTGTTTTATAAACTTTTCTATGTGAAACAAATGAAAAATTTCAGTGTTTGTCCACTATATATAAATTATATATAAATTTTTTACCTGGGACCTTAGATTTCCAAATATTGATATTCGAAATGTCTGCAGGATCTTTTAATTCCGATTTGGATAGGATAACTGGTAGTAAAGTAACTGATCTGAAATTCCCTCAAACTTAACTTGCCCACCTAAATCCTCAATTCTTTATGTCTCTATGTAAAATTATAATTATATGGGTGCTTATTCGTGTGCATTGTACCCAGCAGATGCGATTCACGTAACTGTATCGTGCCCAGTTGCAATGACTTCTATCAGGTTTTACGACTTACGTGATGTGCGTCAGCTTCTACGCTTTACGTTTACGTTATTTAGGTAGTTATATGACCTCGTAACTCTGTTCTAGCGTGTCAGTTGCACAAATCAAACTTTGGAACGAGAGTTGCATCAAGTTGCAGTTTGCAGAATAGCCCTGAGATCTCGTTGTTACATTTCCCACCAGTAATCCCTATCCTCTAATACAACTTTCTACTCCACCCCTCGAGACTACTATCTTTCTCTGTTCCCTACAAATTAACCTTCTATAGCCTTATACCTATTCCCCCTCATTTACCCTTACCCTGAGTCACCCACCCACCCTTCATTTCTACGTTACCTTCCCTCTGTCCCTACCTTATGCATCGTACTTTCCTACCAGTAGCCCCTATTCTCACCCCTCGAATGCCCTAACGAACTACTCCCTACTACTTTACTATCTTCATATTTCCACCCGTTTCCTTAAGTACTCCTACTCCTTCGCGAACTTATCTCACGCCCCTTATCATCTATCATCCTTTACTATTCTTTGAATCTACCTTATATTTAATGTCTTATACAAATGCCCCATCTTTTCTATTTCATGAACATCCTACCTTCTCCTTTTTCTTACTACTTACCTTTTCTTCAACCTTAAACCACAATCTTTTTCTTTATCGCACCCTGACTCAGTCCTCTATTCCTTAATCTCTACTCGAACTTTCATCTACCACTACCTGATATTTCCAGTACCCCCTCTTTTCCATTCTCGCCTTTTACATTCTCTGCCGCTATCTTAGAGTTCATTTATTTCACAAATATATCCTCAATCTTGTCCCTCGAACATCCTACCTACCATTGCTCCAGTCTCTTACTCCCTCTTCAGCCATCCACCTCATTCCCCTCTTTACATTTTACCCTGTCTCAACTCGCCACCTCTGGATTTCTACCTCACCTTTTATCTACATCCACTTCATATATCATACCTTTTACCCATAACACCTCTTTCTCTCTCCCTGAACATCCTAACTTCTTCTCTTCCCTACCACTTAAACTTTCTTCAAATTCCCTCCTATTTTCTCCTCCTCCCCTATTGTAGACAGAAAACCTGTCTTGTTTCTTTATCTAAATTTTTTTAAATTTTTGATAGGTTATTTAGGGATTCTAAGACGTATTTTAAGACCAGCTCGTATTTCCACAATCTGTCAGGGCGATGAGGTCTTATATTTTGCATCCGGTTATCTAGAAGCCTTTAGGGGTAGTTTCGGTCAGGCCTACCTACTGAGGGGAAATGTCGTCGATATTGCTCAATTGCCAAATGGTATTTTATAAATGCGATTGACTCAATTTCCCCTCTCTGGGGAGACCTGGTTTAGGTCAATAAATCTTCATGTATTGACTTCATTATTTATCCCAGATTCTATTGAAACCAGTTTCGAAGTTCTTAGCGCGATTATTCGTTCCCGCAGATTTAGCGCAGGATTCCAACGCTTTTCACAAATAACTCCTCTTTGGTACCCTTCAACCGCCCTACCTGTTCGTTTCCCCTCCTCATTGACCCCTTCTTCAGTCTTTAACCCCATTCTCGTCCCTGATCCCTACCCAAACTCACCCCTCTAACCCTCAATCTCTATACCTCCTTTCATCTGACCCTACGTTATATGTCATACTTCCTATCATTACTTCCACCCCTTTCCACCCCTGTCCCATCAAAAACATGTTCCCCATTCCTTACCATCTCTTGATCTATCCAACCCATCCCCACTTCTACTCTCTCACAAAACTACTCACACTTACCTCCTCTCCGTTCCCTTCTTCTTTCTACGCATTAAGACTGATTCTCAATAAACCCTAGCAATGGTTCGTGGGACGGTTTTTATCCTTGGTACATACCATACTTTTCAGGTGAAAATTATTCATCTACAATTGCTCTAGGGTTACTTATTATTCATGACTATGAATCACTGAAAAAATGAAAATTCAAAGCGTAGAAAAAAAACTTTATTATTATTTATAAGAAAATATTGCCGGTGGAATTAAATTTAATCATCTTGAACCTAAACCTGCTAATTTGTATCAATGAAATATCAGGTTACTAATTCGCTACATCAGGAAATGAATTTGAAAACCAAAATGCTGATTTTGAAATTTAGATATACTTCCTTGAAGTATAGTTAAAATTTCAATTTCCTTTGAGGAAGATAAATTTTTACAATGTGATAAATCTTTTCTCCTAGTATAATAGCAAACTTAGTGAAAAGTTTACGATCTCGGTCATAACGATTGCCTTGTGCTCGCGAAGCGAGATACCTATAAAGGTCAGGTTACTGATCCTTTTCACCCTCTCTCAACAGTTGAGATCCACCCCACGCGAACTGGCTGAGTCTGCGCTGAAATTCCACAACCACCACGTACCTCTTATCAAAATGCATCCCTGATATGTTACCGCTCATTCCTTTTCTTCCCTCAGATGCAGCATTCACAATATAAGTCATAAATGATTTTGGCTTACACTCTTTGAATCATTCCACTTACAAATACCCCTCTATTTACAGAAGAAATATCTACAAGTCTTCTACAAAAATATCCAGTAGATTTACTGAACCATCATGGACATTTTGCCGGCCTTGTAAATATTGGAAATGATCCTAGAAATCCTGGCATTGATGACCTCCCTCTTTGATTCGGGTATGGCTACAATGGCTACATTATTAATAACATAAAAAATGGCCACAATTTCTGCCATAACATTGTGAAAAACTGTCTTTAGTATGCTCCATCAGTAAATCTAAAAAATCTGAACAAATCACGTGTCCTTTGAGTATGGCCGTGTAGGAAAAGGTGAGAATTCAACAACTTCTTCCAGTATTGTGATCCTGTGAAATCGGCGCGCATTTCCTCGCCGTGGAAATGTACTTGGGGTCGTTCCAGACCTTCCCCGGGGAACTCATCTGTCAGCGAAATCCTCCCAAGGCCACCGCATCCGGCTTCATTGCTGCCTGGTACGGAAGTCCCGGAATTTCGGGCAAATGGCAGTTTTTCTACCGGCCGGCCCGGTACCCTCAACCGAAACGACTCCCACGCGACCTTACCTGGATTTTCGACAGGTGTGTAACTACGTACCTATCCTTCGGCAATATGGTGGTGCTAGACATCTTTCACAGACCCTCACCATAAATCTGACTCGAGAAAGGTCGCCCAGTCCCAGATGCGAGACCCCAGACCTCCAGAGGTAGGTTCCAGCTTCCACTACTACCTTAATTTCCTATCCACGCTACCCTCATTCCTCTGACCGGAAGTCCAGCAAATCATTTTCTAATTCGCTTTTTCGACCTCTGTTCCATTTTCCCGGCCAGTTACTGTCACTTGTTACAATGTCTCTTTCGGGCCGCAGGTTGAGTTTTAAATTTAGTAAGGACCGTATTGTAGAGAGGCTTATGGAAATATATTGGAGTTATAGGAGGAGATTGAATATGAGAAAGAAAGTAGACACGCACTTCCGGCTTCGGAATTCCAGCACTTGGAGGAAGATCCTTTGCTTCCCCTTGGATCAGGGTTGTAGAAATGCATGGGAGGATGTAGATAACATTCCTCGTGAAAGCTTGATGGGGTGAAAGTGAAAGGGTGAGGAGAGAGTGGGAGTGGTAGATAGAGGACAACGGGGAGAAAGAGTGTATGCGAAAAGCACAAGATTCCGAGAAAAGCTGTGAGATCAGGGAAGCGGATTGTATAATCGGAAGCTAGATTTTCAATTATATAAAAAAATTTGTTTTATTCTCAAAAAAATTAAAAATATTACTGCACTGCGTCCGTAAATGGAGCTAATACTTACTAGCGCCATTTTATCATTATTATTCATTTAAAATGTTTGAGTATTTTACAACAGTATATTGTATGGTTTATGAATAAAAGATTTTTAAACTAAAAACATTAAATTTAAGTATAAATAATAATTATACTTTAAATTTTTACTATGCGTAGCCTTATATCAATATTGTAAAACATTGATTTTATTCTTTGTTATAAAAAAACGTTCGAACTGTGTATAATATATACGTGCTTTCAGATTGCAAATAAAATTCTATTTAAGAAGCTTTCATAATCCGAATATCTATAAATAGAAGCGTCCCAAATTTAATAATTTTAAATAAAATAGAAAATAATTTTCCAGACAATTTCACTTGTAAGATTTAACAATAAAAGTCTGGATTTTAGCTTTCAGTTTAAAGCGCTAAAAGCGTCTCAACGAAAAATGTAAAAGTTGATATTTTAATCAAAAAGATGTGATATTTGATATTTCAACCAGACAGGATTTTGGTTATAAAAAAAAAGTTGAAGTCGACAAAAAACGAATTTTCAATAAAACAGTTGAATCCTCAACCAAAAAATATTAATTTTTAATCAAACTGTTGCATTTTAATCAAAGAGGATCACATTTCTACCAAAATAGATGAATTTTTAACAAAGAAAGATTTTGTATTCAATTGCGAAAAAGAAATTCAACAATTATGCGGAATTTCCAAGCTAAAAAGTTGTATTCTCTACAAAACAGTTGAATTTTCATCTAAAAATACAAATTTTTCCCCAAAAATATTAATTTTCAACCAAAAAGTTTCAGAAAAATAATAGAATCTCTAACCCAAAAGAAAGGTTTTCAACAAAACCGTTGCATTCTTAATCCAGAAAGAACATATAGTTAAATTTGCAGGTAAAAAAATGATTTTCGACACACAAAAACGATACAATTTCCAATAACAAATTTGAGTTTTCAACCAAAAAATATTAATCTTCAACTCATAAAATAAATTTTTAACAAAGAGGTTTAACATTTAATTAGAACAATTATCTCTTAAAAAAATACATGAATGTTTAACCAAACAGTTGATTTTTCATCTAAAAAGGGTCAATTTTCAACAAAAAGTGGAATGCTTAAATTCCCCGTTATAAAAATTAATTTTTTAGACATTTTTTTTAATATAAAATAGTTAAACCTTCAAACAATGAAATTAATTTTAAACAAAGTAGTAGATTTAGATGTAAGATTTTATGTAAATAGTTGTATAATAATTGTAAATAGTAAGGTTAAGATTTTATAAAAATATGATTTAAGAAAATCAAATTCGATTAAAATCAAATTCAAAATCTTATTTAACGTCCAATAAAGAAGTTAATGTATATGATTTCTGAAAACAAAACCAAGAATCCAATGACCAAATTTGGAAAACCACCATAAAATGCTTCTATTAAAATTTAAAAGAAAATACCCTTAAAACAAATTTTTTCCCGCATAACAAAATCTTTTGACAAAAAAAAGAGGGCAGAAAAATGAGTCTTCGTATTCTTGGTTTTGTTTTGAGGAATTCTATAAAAAAACATAAATTCTCAGTGAAGATCGATATAGTGAAATTTTCAACTAAAAACGATCAATTGTCACCCGAAAATATGAAAGTAGACTTTTTAATTTAAGAGAATCAACTATCAACAAAAAATAGTTGGATTGTATTATTGAGTTCTATTTATTCAATTCGCTTCTTGTCGAAACGCGAGAAAAAGGGCAAATTCGAGAGAATATATTTGATCTACTAGTTAGAATTAAAAAACAATATTGCATTTAATATGAACTCAAATTTTGGGGAGAGGATAAATTAAGGTCGAACTTATTCAGAATCGAAGATTTAATGGTAATAGGATCCTCTGGGAAAGGTGTTTTTTCCGTCCAGTTTCCTCCTTGCTCCAGCATGTCCTCCTAGTCGCGAGGGAAATTCGCCCACTCCGCACAGGGATTTTCTGATCTGAGGGAAGAGCAGCTTCCGTTTCTGTATTGAAGTAGATCGGGGAAAAACGAACCGCAGTTCCCATTCTGACCGCCTGCTATCGGCATACTAGCTTTTGGAGGAATTTCCAAGCTTTTCCGGAAGAATCATCTTGTTCCAGGAATCCCACAGGAACCTGTGCGTATCGAGAGTCCTTCTCTCCGCGTTACCACCCTGATAGGCGAGTGCTTGAATTTTTCGTCAAAATCCCATTTCCGCGGAAAATTAACGAGACCTGGCGCCCCTGGTCTAGGCCACCTATAACGTGAAATCATCCCTTGTCCGTTCCATTCGTCAATATGTCAATAATTCGATAATTCATTCATTTGATTGTCACTCGCGAAACTTGGGAGCGGAAGCTTTTATTTCCGTTTCGCGAATGTGTTTCACATGAATAATTAAAGTCGCGAATTAAATTTATCGAGATATTAATTTCGGAATTAATCTTGTAATATGTGGACATAAATGTTATTAATCGAGGGTGGAGGTTAATATTGGGGGCCACGAGTTGTCGATTTAATTTAATATTGATGATGTTAAACAGGAGGTTCTCGTATGTACCGGAAGCTTCAAGGGAAGTTTCTTGCTTGAAACTCTGATTTTCTGATACAAACGTTCGAGTTTGTCGTGTGCAGCTTCCGGGTTTTCTATTTACTGATCGATATTTGAAGGTAAGAAAATTCCAGAAAGGCAGATACCTCTCGCCGCACAGGACCTCCTGTTGCATCGGGTGGCTGTGTCTGGGGTTTGTCACTCCCTAGGGACTAGTGTGATCCAGTCCAAACCACTCGAATAGCGCGCTAAGCGAGATAATCATATAGGTATATAAATATTAAAAAAAAGACTCTCAAGAAAAAAAGACTCTTAAGAAAAAAAGACTCTTAAGAAAAAAAGAATCGAGAAGTCCAAAAATATGTACTCATTTGAGGAAAAATAAATACACTATGCGCATATTTATTTGTGTTCATTTTATTAGCAATTTTCTTCCTTTTAGGTAAGAAATAGATTGGCTTCCTCATAGAGGGAGCTTTTTCTCGAACAATAGAATAAAATGGACACTTTCAATATTTTTTAAGCTTATATTTCTGTTTGAGCGAACATCTTATTTAAAGAAAATCATAAAAAGTCAATCAATGTGTTGTGTCGTCACGAAAAACTTTTTAACTTACGTTAGTATTATATTCTAAAGAAAAAGCTTCTTTTCAGAGTTGGTAATTTAAAGCAGGAACAAGTTTTCCAAGAGCTTCAATTCACGACTTTGTTCGTCGCAATTCTGCTTTAACATATGGCGGCGGTGAGTGGACGGACCTTTCGTATCATCTCAAGGGGAAACTACGGGGACAAAATAAAGTTATTTCTTAATACATTGCGTGATCTAAACGGTTTCTAAATGACGGTAGGCGCCTTTGTCCCCCGTATTTTGAAGTCAAGCCCAACTTATTTAGTCATCCGATTTCTGTTTCTGGACCAAAAGCTGTAGTTGTAAAAGTTGTTTCAAAGGTGATACATTTTGAAATTGCAGAAGTCCCAGCTCAAAAAGAATGATTAGGCATATAATAAAACGTATTGATTAGGGTGGTCCAAAAATGCATCGCAACTATCAGTCATATGGGTTTGACTCCCCTAACACACCCCCACGAGTACCTGAAAACTACCCTTAAAACCAAAAATGTCAATTTTTCATGAAATCGACTTGAACACTGTATTCTCACTTTGAACACTTTGAACACTGTATTCTCGTATTGTTGAATCAAAATGATTAATATTGGTCTAATGGATGTATTTATTATCATTGGGTAATTAATTTTCAATTATTTAAACAAACGAAATTTGTTTAAATTTTTTTTCTCGAAAATTCGTTTTTCCCCTAAAAATTATTACTATTAGTCTACTAGAATATTTATTAACATTGGTTAATTAATGTTTTATTATTTAAACAAATGGGATTTGTTTAAACAATTTTTTTTAATTTCTTTTTTTCCCTTACAAATTATTACTATTGGTCTATTCGAATATTTATTAACATTAGTTCATTAATTTTCAATTATTTAAACAAATGGAATTTCTGTGAATAATTTTTTTAATTAAAATTATTAATATTTCTTCAGTGGAACATTTATCAACATTGTTTGATTAGTTTAATTTTTTTTAAATTTTTAATAAAAAATATTACTTAAATCTTACTGATAAATTAATTAATGATTAGTTATTAATTATTACTGATAAATATTTCACTAGACCAAGAGTAATAATTTTTATTTAAAAAAATAGAAACAAAAATTTTAAAACAAATTCCTTTTGTTTAAATAATTGAAAATGAATGACCTGATGTTAATAAATATTCCACTAGCGCAATAGCAATCATTTTTAGGGACAAAACAAATTATTTAAACAAATACCATTTGTTTAAACAATTAACAATTAATGAACCAATGTTATTAAATATTCTACTAGACTAACAGTAATAATTTTAAGGGGAAAAAATAAATGTAAAAAACATGTAAATAAATTCCATTTGTTTAAATAATTAATAATTAATTAACCATTGATAATAAATATTCCATTAGACCAATATTAGTAATTTTAAGTACAAAAAGACCAGAATACAGTGCTCGAAATGTCGGTTTCATGAAGAATTGACATTTTTTCTTTCAAGGGTAGTTTTCAGGCCCTCATACTTTCCCGTCACATTTTTGCAATCCCTAAAAAATTATTCCAAAAACTCAAAAAAGTGATTTTTCCCCATGAATTTTACATGGGAAACTTCAAGTCAAAACCGGCACCTGTTAAAATCGAAAAATAAAAAAATAATAAATTAGGGAATTTCTTTTTTCGGATTTGGAATGAAATTGGTGGGATCGTTGCCCTCTAAAAAATAAAACCCTTTTTGAGCCACACTAGTATTGATGGTTAAATTGAAAGAAACTAAGCGGTAGCTGTCATTCGTAATTAAATGATTATACATATTTGATTGCGTCAACTGAAAGATGTGGCATAAGCAACAGAATTTTACCAACCCAAAAATATTCTTGGGTCAACCAAAAATTTTGTTGTGCATATAATAACCATATTCTAGGGTTTATTCAACCTAAATTTTGTTCATTAAACCAAATATTTTTACGGGTATATATGGGCTTGATCTGCATAGCACAAGGTTTAAAATGGTCACTTACAATTAAGAAAGGACCCATTAACGCTCGAAATTCAAATTTTTAATGCTTTTTTCAGCGGCTTTGTTCACTATAAAAATGTTTTTAAAAGAATTCCAAAATAATCTTTTCTGATGGAAAATTGTCTAAAATTTTCAAATATGTTATGCAACTTTCGAAAAAGTGCAATCATGAAAAGTTATGATTGTTTAATTGTAAAAAATTTGGTTTTTTAAATCAAACTTTGTTTTTCAGATAATTCGTGGCATCGGACCCTAAGTTTGAGATTGTATGGATAAGTGTAGTGAAAATCAAAATGAGGACATCCAATATGGCGGTTAAAATCCAACAATTCTATGCTATTTTCATCAGTTTTACGAATAACAAAACCTTTAATTAGATTTTTATGAAAATTCATATAGGAGGTTTTTTTGGCCGCTGATCGCGAATCTGCAATCAGGTTTTCCAATTTCGAGATGGCGGATCCAATATTGTCACGAAAAATGTGAAATATTGTTTGATTCTTATGCAATTTTGTATACAGGGCCGCCATATTGGATCCGCCATCTCGAGATCCGCCATGTCAGATTCGTGATCAGCGACCCAAAAAAGTCCCGCAGATAAATTTTCATGAAAGTCTAATGAAAATTCTTACTATTCGTAAAGGTGATGAAAATAGTTTAGAATTTTTGGCTTTTATCCGCCATATTGAAAGTCACTATTTTGATTTTCGCAAAACCTATCAATAGAATTTCAAGTTTAGGGTCCAATGCCACGATTTATTCACTATTGTCTTATTTTGTCCCGCGGATTTGAAGTGAAAAATTTATTTGAAAAAAAGTTTGATTTAAAAAAACAAATTTTCTATAAATAAACAATTATAACTTTTTATTATTGTATGAGAAATTATTATATTGGAATTTTTTAAAAACATTTTCATAGCGAACAAAGCCGCTGGCAAAAGTATTGAAAAATGGTATTTTGGTCGTTAATGGGTTAAGAAATTTAGTTCAAAAGAATTCACGGGATTTTAAACGATTTCTCAAGGATTTCAAGGAATACGGAAGTATTTTAACGAACTTGTAGGATGCCAGGCGATTTTTATGGGACTTCGATGACCTCGTGGGTTGTCAAAATATTTTAAGAGATTTCAAATGATAATTTTTTTTGGACTTACGTGATATATAATATTACATAATAAAAATGAACTTAAACCAATACTTTTGTATATAATAGCATGAAAAGTAATTTTAAAAACCAAATCAGGTTTCAGTAAATAATATATATTTTTTAATAATTAGAAAGAGTAAAATTAAATAACAAATGTTTAAGAATCGCCCTCTCCCCCTCATTACCCTAAGTAAGGATTTATTCCGTTTTTCGTACCCCTTTCCCTCTCCAATACATCTTTTGTATGATTTAGTTTCGTTTTCGTCGGTTTTTTTCGGGATCATCTAACAGACTGTAAGGATCAATTGATCATCGATTTTATACCGGAGATGGTTGGCAACACTGAGCTCAATTCAAATTCCATTGTTTCAAAGGGCAAGACTTATTGCAAATGTAAAAACAAATATAAAAAATTCCTGGTTTGCGAAAAATTCTCGACTTATCCCCGATATTCTTTGTAAGTGACCACCTTGTAATTATACATGCTTATGTCTACACTCCACTGGGCAAATGAAAGCGGTCAGCCCGCAAAACGACCAGCCAGTAGCCTATTGGGCTGGAGCGTTTCTGCCCGATACCGCAGGCTCACAAAAAATATTGTCTGCACAAGACAAGTGACAAGGTTACTCTCATAGATTTTGAGCCGCTGAATCTGAATCTGGCCTTAGAATTTTTCCAACACGTCTCAGTTTTAACCTAGATGAAAAAGTAGAGAAAAGTTTAGGAATTTCTGGTGACACAAGCCATACAAAAAATGTTCTGCACGAGACAAGTGACTAGGCTACGCTTATGGATTTTGAGCCGCTGAATGCAAATCTGGGTTCAGAATTTATCTTACATGTCTCAGTTTTCCCCTAGATGCAGAAAATAAGGAAAATCCTAGGGATAATGTGCACGTTATTTTGATGATACCAGTATACGCGAAAATAGACACATCGATATTATATTCTAAAGTGAAACGACTTGTAGAGATTTAATTTGTATACATAAATTCTTTAGTGTGCCCTCTATTTCCCCTAGCTTGGGTAAGTATAGGTAAATTGAAGGTCTTTCTCAGATTATATAGAGTTACACAAAAGAAAATAAGAAAAAACTAATATCCTTTACAGTTTTTCCTTCGAAATCAGTCACTTGTCCCGTGCAGAGAACTTTTCTTTGGTAGGCCTGTGTGACAAGAAATTTCCTAGGCTTTTCCCTACATTTTATAACTAGAGAAAAAATGGAACAAGCTCGAAAAATTTGGGGTTCAAACTTAGATTTAGCACGCAAATCTGCAAAGGATATGGCATTTTTGTTGTTTCTTCCCGTACAAATCTATATAATATGAGAAAGACTTTCAATTTCCCTAGAATTGCTCAAGCTAGGGGAAACAGAAGGCACACTAGATCATTTCTGTGTACAAATTAAGTCTCTATAAGTCGCGACACTTAAGAATATAACATCTATATGTCTATTTCCGCGTATACTGGTATTATAAAAATAACGTTCGGAATATCCCTAGGTTTCCCCCTATTTTTTGCATCCAGGGGAAAACTGAGACGTGTAGGAGAAATTCTGAGGCCATATTCGAATTCAACGGCTTAAAATACATAAAGATAACCTAGTCACTTGTCTCGTGTGGACAACTTTTTTTTGTGGGCCTTTGTAATTGATTATGCAACCGGTTCATGATATATTTGAAGGATTGAGATTTTTATTTGATTTGCATGTAATATTTTAAGCCAGAAATGATAAAAAGCGTCTAATTAATAATTTTATTAATTTTTTTAAATCTTTCGTTTTATTTATGTTTATTTTATACAAAAAGGTGAACTCTTAAGTAAACGCGAATAACCTAATGAAGCAGCATCAAAACAAGCTATTTTAGGTGAAAATGGGTGCAGTTCCGCAAAGCTGAATTCTCCCATTTCGTTCAAACTCCGTATACTTATGCATTTTGACACGCTAATTACGAATATGATAGTAAAAATTGGCGATAAGGCGATGTTTATGGTGGAACCATGAAAAACTCCATACAAATTATGTCCTTTTGCGTTTATCCCAGCCAATACGTAAAATTTCGAAAATTTTCCAAATAAAGTTGTAGATCTCATCGGGATACAATGTTTTTGTTGAATACTTTTTTCCACCAGTTATAGTTTCCAATAAAATTAATGATAGATCTAAGCATTAGGTTTTTCATTACCATTCTTTACCATGATGACATACCCTGGAAGATCAATCTCTCATATGAGGCAAGAAGACACCTCTGTGACTAGTCACATATATAATTTTGATCAAATCCATACCCCTTTCTAACGTCTCATGGGGGCTAGAAGACACTCCTGGCTGAAGCTTCTAAACAAAATACTAGTATTATTAGTGAGGATCGCAGAAAACAACGGACAATTTATACAGCTTTAGCTTCTTATTTTTTTAAAGCCTTTATTTCTCATATTATTAGACAAGATTCGTAATATATTATTAAAAATGTGGAACAGGCTAGAGATGATAAAAAAAAGAAAAAGGGAGTACTTAAAAAAAAATTAAATATTCATTATTCGCGAAGAGTTAATTAATTCTATAAGAAAAGTGAATAAATAGGCTTTTGAATGAATAAGTAAAACAATTTATTTTAAATTGTAAAAACTGAGGGGGGTGAGATTTGAACTCGCGACTTTCCGCTTAGTCAATAAGATCGTTACTCGCAGGCTACAAGGGCCGTTGGAAGATTTTGTTTACTACCCATAGTAATGGCCTGATATTTTTTGGATGTCATTTTTCTCGAAACTGGTTAAAAAGAGCATCTTGCCGCTTAGATAATTAAGTCTCATAGTAATAAACTTTCATTTAAAAAAAACACCAATAGAATCAAGAGAAATACGTTTCGATCTCCACTTGCCAGCAACCATAGCTTTTTGAGTTGAACTTAATAAATGACCAAAGCCGTTAAGATGCCGAAAAAGTGGTTAGCTTTACGAAAAATGTCATAACGGTAGATATGTAGTTCATTCATAATAATAAGGTGAAGGTGAGAGTGTTTTTAAATTCAAATGTCAAAATCTATTATTATATTCGGTTTCTACATCATGGTTTTGTATTAAAATAACATACATTTCAGACTATATTTTCCCAGGAAATACGGATTTTTCCCACATATAAGTTGAACCTTCGAATAACAACCTATTATTATAAAACCAGGCGGTCAATTATGTATACATATAACTAAACCTCTGATGTGACAATGACACATAATTAACCCCCTGATTGTACAGTAGCAGTTCGATATTCGAAGGTTAAAGTGTAAGTTGGGGAGAAATCCATATTTCCTTGCAAAAACCAGTCTGAAAAATATTTCATTTCAATAAGAAAACGCAAAAGAACACACTCTTTTTCTCTTCTAGAAAATTCAATCAGCAGACAATCATTTGACATTGAAATTTAAGACTACCCAAGCGGTTAAAGAAAAAATAAGGTAAAAGGATAGTGTATTATTGTATGAATTATGAATCCGTGAATCTAATTTTCCACTGCTCATCGTTCTGGCTACCGAGTGTGGACTTCCATTTTAGTTTTCCTGTGCGAATTGTTGAGGGAAAACATCGAAAAAGTTGCATTCGAGTGTATTAGATGTATTTTACCAGGAAGTGTCTTCTAAGCTAATAACCAACACAGAAGAAACAAAAGGTTAAATTTGTTTCAAATTGAATTTCAAAGGGTTAAATCATTGATATATAGTAGTGGGTTGTTAGAAGTGGAATAGGGAGTAAAAAGAGAGATGAAATCGATAAAGTCGACCTGTCCTTTTCTATGGATGATGATTGGTGATTGGTAGATTGATCCTTTTTCTAATGAAAGCAGGTGCAAGATGAGTAAAACCAATCACCATCCTTAGAAAAAGAGAGGTCGACTTTCTCGAATTTTCCTCTCTTTTTGTTTCCTATTCCACTTCTAAAGGTTAAATATTAACAAATAATGCTGCGAATGTTTCACTCAGATGAGGAGAAACTCTGACGTCACGATTAATGCAGTGCAAAATAATGAAACAGTCCCAGGCAGAAAAGTTATATATACTAGGATATATTATGCATAGTATTTATTTGTTTAATTTATTTTTTGTATAAAACAAATGAAAATTATACGTAATATTTTCCATGATGCATAACTATTCTTCCTGAGAGTTTAAAAAAAAATCGTAGTAGTATCAATAAAAAAAAACACAAATAAAACATTTTTCTTGCTCAAAAGTCCTTGCTATATTATAGATATTTTCAAATTGAACACGTTCGAAATAGCCTCATCTCATGTCTCATAAATTGCCATCCAAGCAAATGGATCGCTATTTATACTTTAACACACAACCAATGTGTTCACGAAAAAGAAAATTTCCTTTCATTCCACGCCCTGTGAGTAACCAGTGAGGTCTAAAGTTAAGTGATAAATAAATGAACAATTATATCAAATTTAAAAATCTGTTCATAAGAAAAAAATAATGACCCCCCCCCCACCCTGAGTAAGGATTTGCCTGATTTTCCTGACCTCTAACCTCCCCAAAGTTCCTTACGTAATTAATGGCCGCTACCCAAATGTTAAATATATGTGTTGCTGATGTTCAGAGTTAGTTATCATTATATACTTATTACTTGTCTGAAAAAATCTGTTTCAAATGAACTAAAGCACTTAAAAGCGCAACAAGGTGCGAAAAATGCTTTATTCTGTTTTATACAGTAAATAATTTCGCAACCGCTGGTGCTTTTGATGATTTCTAATGTATCATTTCAAAGCCAAATGGATTTAACTTTCCATTCAGAGTACTTCATATATTGTTAATTTAATTTATAAAACGTAATGTTCTTTTTTTGAGTAGCAGTGGAAAATCTCCCAAAAACACTTGGGACGATCCGCACTTCCCGAGAATGTGGGATTTTCAGCCAGTAAAAACCACTATCATTTCCTTCTTGACAGATATCCCGACAGCAACCGCTTTTGCATTTACCTTAGGCCTTAAGCTTATGCTGAGGGTGTACTTTTTCTTGCCTCCTAGAGCTCCTGCTCGTTTAATACTTCTGATGACCAAGATGGTCCAAACAATATGTACGGAGTGTCGTCAGAACCGCGAAAGCATTGCGCAATGGGATCATCGGTGTTAGACGTTTGGTTGGATATGATTGATTCTCACTGACAGTTCCGAGATCTTCGCTGCAGGCCTGTCTTGCTAAACGTGAAGCATCTCATTGTTAGAAACTTAGCATTTCGCTGCCAAGTAACCGCAGCTATATCAGCGATAACGCCTCGTGATGTCCATGTTTTTACCGATTTAGCAGGAAGCACACCTCACCTTGAGGTGTCCTGTGCAGATTAGCCTTGCGGTCAACTCTTCGCTCAACTAAGCAAAGGCCTTCAGGTTTCCCCTGACTGTCTTTGTCTTCATGCTGACTTTGACCTTTCTAATTTGCATCTGTCCGAAGTGGCTCCTCAGAGCATCCTATGATCTTGACTTTAATATGGCGAACGAAATCGCGCACCAAGGATTTCTGAATTCATCTATATTTTTAAGTCGTTTAAGACCTCAGCATAGGTTTGCTTCTCAACCAAATTTATCACAACCTCTTCAAGTCATGTGCATCTCGGAATCTGTTTCTTCAGTAACGGTTTGGAAGAATGTGTCGCCTTTTGGTCCTCTGCCTCTTCTTGGCTGGTGTCTGCGCCAACAAACCGGGTCTTCTAATTCTTTGCCGATGGTCTTGGGTCTGCCGCCTCCTGGGGTCTCATAGTAGGAGTTCTTTCCCTCCACGCGTAAACTAAATTTTCATTTGATGCTCCATGCTCGGACAACGTATGTGGTACAACTGACTCTCTCGTAGGATGTAGCCTTCGGCACGTTTGTTCATTCATCAGCTTGGGAACTTTTCATTCGGGACCATACCTGAAGAATTGTCCACGACTGCTCGTTAAATCGTGTAACCGTATTCAGCAGAAGTCCTTGATACAGGGACTCTTTATCCGCAACCCGTAAGCCTGGCCGAAGGCCCCAGCGGCGTATATTATCTAATAATTTGGACATCGTTTGAAAAAATACAGATTTAAAAATAATAAAAGTGTAATTTCGGCCTTCTCAATACATCCCGCCATTAGTAAATTCCCCCAATTCTAATTTTAACAAAGATTTATGTTTATTGTTTAGTTTTCATAGATTTTTTTAGTAGTTTTTATTAGAACCAAGTATTGGGTTTAAGGAAGCTGCAAGAAGGAGAAACATCAATTGCTGAAAAGGAACTCGAAGCGATAAAATCGTCCAAAGGAACACAAGGCATGGGTTCTAGTAGAGGATTTTTGTACCGAAACACGGTCGTATACACAGGTCCGGCGACTCTCGTGGAGGGGAAAGTTCTCTTATCGAAGCTTCAGGTTCATTACAAAAATTTTTATCAGGGGGTGTAATAGTAGAGTACTGGCAGTTTAATTTGAAACTTTGAAGTGATAAAATCAATATTTTCAACAGTATTTAATAATTTAAATTAATTTAAATAAAAATTATATTGTACGCGGAAAAATTTAATAAAGTGACTAAAAGTATAGAGATTATTCGAAATTCATACTTGAAAGAAAGATCGTGCATATTAGATGTGACAGTTTGTAAGTTTATATCAAAAAACCGAAGTTTTCAACTGCGAATGTACCGAAAATCGCGGGACTACTTAGAATTATTAAAATAAGAAAATCTAGTCGCAGCGAATACGATCTGTCCAAAAAATATAGGCACCTCGATTTTTGTTCAGATTTTCGAGAAAATCTCAGCAGAGAAAAATTCTAAAAATATGATACAACAGTCATGTTGCTGTTGAAGGTTTTGCCAATACTAATGAGGAGTTTCAAAATGTTCACATTCTTAGCGATTATTCCCTGGCGAATGAAAGGTGAAAAAGTACCATAATTATATTATCATTTTCGAATACTTAACTTGAAATAGCTCTAACAAGGAAACTATCCCAGGTGTCCCTCACCGATTTTGATGAAACTGCAATATGTTGTAATACATCGAAAAATAAGAGACACGTATTTTTTTT
>NC_046658.1:96756932-96765171 GCF_010883055.1 Belonocnema kinseyi | reverse complement strand
ATAAAAAAAAATACGTGTCTCTTATTTTTCGATGTACTACAACATATTGCAGTTTCATCAAAATCGGTGAGGGACACCTGGGATAGTTTCCTTGTAAGTCACTGAAAATAAATTATGAAAATTCTGAAAAAAATATGGTTTCGTTGATCCGTTATGTACACAATGGTGAAATTTAGAGCCAAAATAATCATTTGTTAATAAGTTGTTAACGCAAAAGTAGGGAGGTGTCATCTTCGAAACTAAGGAATGTACAGAGATGATTCCTGAAGCAAATTACACATTTCTGGCTTCTGAAAGTGTTGCATGTATTTTCAATGAGCAAAAAGTTGCACTTGAATGTTTAAAAAATTATTTTCTTCTGGGAAAAATAAAAAGGGCTACGATAATCGAGGCAATTGTATCCCTTTTTTTTGCATCAGAACTTAGGGACTGTGGAAACAGCTTGAGTACGAGAGGAGGTCGCATTGCACGCGTAGTAGTAGCGCCAGCAAAGTGCCCTACTGAGAATGCGGTTGCCTTGATTGTCGTAAAGTGTTTTGTATTTTTCCAAAAACAAAATAATTTCTTAAACATCCAAGTTTTGTTAACAACTCATTAACAAATAATTATTTTTGGCTCTCAGTTTCACCAATGTGCACAGAAAGGATCAACGAAGAAATATGTTTTTTTTTTAGAATTTTCATACTTTATTTTCAGTGACTTAGAGCTATTCAAAGTTAAGTATTCGGAAATGATAATATGATTATGGTATACTATTTCACTTTTCATTAGCCAGGAAATAATCGCTAATTATGCGAACATTTTGAAACTCTGTATGCTTATATTTTTTGGACAGATAGTATGCGTCAACTAGCGAAAAATAATTTTTCTTTTAAAAACAATTTGTTTATTTGAAATTGGAATAATTCGCATATGAATCATTTATATTATTATCAAAAGTATCAATGGGAAGTTGAAACGTTAACATTCTTCTATAAAATGTACGATTATTAATAAAGATAATCAATAAGAATAATCAATAAATCTAACGGATTTCAAAAATTGGAATTCCAAAATATATTGAACACCGTTATTGCGAAGAAGATAAATGATTTTATTCTACGTAATTCTTGAAATTCTTTAGCTTTCCCCAAAATCATAGAATGTTTCTCGTTGTTGAGGCCAGAATGTCGATCACCGATCGATTCACGATTCAATCCAGGAAACATGAAAATAGCATTATGATGGAGAGTATTGAGAGGAATAAAAGTTATACTTAAGGAAGTGTTTAAATATTCTTACCTGCCATTCATTACGTTGAAGACGTTAAAAGAAGAAAACATCCAACCCGAGTTGTCGCAAGCATGCCTGACAGCTGACACAAGCTTCCTTATTTCCTAGTCGCAGCGACTACATCATTCGAGTAGTAAGAACGTCAAGTCTCTTGGACCCACAACGCAGTCTTAAAGTTACGGACATTTTTAACTACATCTAATAGTTACTGAAACCAGAAACTCAAGATATGTGTCAAGTGACAAGTCATCACGTTATAGTAGCGAATATTCTAGTCAAAAGAACCGGATTTTTTTGTGCTCACTTGTCTTTTTTTCTCAATTGCATTTTATCTAGTCATGAAAACTAGGGGCTATTTTCCTCAGTGTACGTTCATATGAAATGATCATGAATTTTATAACAGTGATGATTGATAACACTGCGGCCTATTATTGTAAAATTGAAAGCAAATATTAGAGATTCCCGGTTTGCAAAAAAAAATCCAGCTAATTCTCGGTTTGTCCAGTATTCTTGGTAAGCAGTCACTCTTTAATTGTACATGTATACATATTGAGTCTTTCACAGCACATACTTATTTTTGAAAGAATCTATAATCTTATACAAGGTCTTTCTTGCTGTTTATACACTATTTCTCTTTTATACTAGCTTACTACACCGTAAATGTCAAGAGACATTCAATCTATACTATATTGTGTACTCTTTGAATTTTAAATAACATAAAGAGGTCTCAAGAAACTTGAATACCTACATGCGTGTGACAAAATGTAAATATAAAAATAAAAATAGATACCATTTGAGTTTATAATAGTAACTTCATATAAAAAGGTCAGATACTATGTGGCGATCTTATTATGCAAAGGAAACTTACGAAGGTACTTTATTCTTCTCTGGTCGCAAAAATAAAAAAACGCATCCAAAAATTTGACACTGAATTTTACTCGTTTCACGAGTATTTGTAGAAGCTATGAGGAGAGCTTGTTATTTCAAAATTAAAATATATATATATATATATATTGAAAATAATAAAACAAAAAAGAATAACCGGATTTTTTTAATGCGAATAGCGGGATTTGGAAATGGGACAATTTCTACCTTAATATCATCCTAAAAGAAGTTTCACTGAAAAATATATTTTAATTTTAATTTTATGAAAATCCCATGTAAATAGATATTTTTAGCCGGTAACAAAAATGGGTCAGTTACTGACTGTCGGTAATTTCTAAACAACAAAATGTTCAAGAATTTTCTTAAGAAACATAACTCGATCGCGTTATCGTATATTTAGTAATAATGTAATCCAAATGCATAGCAAGAAACAAACAAGTGCAGCCGATGAGAAACCTCACAATAACGCCAAATCTTCCTTTATTTTAAGGATTTGAGTTCGCAATAAAAATATATGAGGGAAACAAAAATATCCCACCAGACGAATTTTCCGAGCAGAAAATTCGACACATACTACCAGCCTTCGATAGACATAATACAATGTTGGCATTTACAGTACCTTGAGAACCTCAAAGAACGGCTGAACTAATTGTGATTGTCACTGTTCTGATTGCGTTTTCGGTTTTCTCTTCCACCCTCTTCGCTTCAATAACCAACATTAAAATAACTAAAGATCCACATGTCGTAATAAAATCATTAAAAGATCAAACCGAATCTCCTTCCTATGATGTCGAAAATATTTTACTATATATTAAAAAATGGAAGTGATCACCTTCACAAAACCTTGTTGAACTAGTCCAAAACTGATGTCAGACGTGAAATATGCATAAAGATGCATTTAGACCACAAGAACGTTGCCTGCATAGATGGAGAAACCATGTCTGAAATATTCATTTAAAGATACATAAATAAAGATCGTCAATTTGTGATGCAACTTTTCAAGGAAAACTTCGGACATTGTGAGAAGGGTACAATTTTGAAGAAGAATTTACAGTTTGTCTGGGCAGCTGAAAATATTGTGATAAGGCTGGAGACATCAAAATACTTGTATTTAAGTCAATTTCATTTATTCGCTCACGAAATGGCTTCTAAACTAATAAGGTGAAGACTCCAGTTAGTGACATGGGACCAGTAACTGAAACCCTGGAACAATTTCTTTTTTTATTAATAAATCTAGTTTAAATAAAAATGCAAATGACAGCTTTGTAAAAAGTAACATTCTTCAATATTAAATTACATGTCTATATGTCCAGGGAATAATTTTCAAAGCAGTGTATCACAGATATCATTAACGCTCCACTCGTATGAAACACACACAACATCAATAATTATTAATAAGCAACGTAGACATTGCTGCTATTATACTTTTAAAATTAAAAAACAACTATTTAACTGATACATAGAAAAAAACTCGTGATTGAAGAGTCTGCAACATTGAAAAACTAAATGTTGTACTCTTCAAAACTAACAGTGTCACTGACTGGGGTCTTTATTTTAGCAAAAATTGGTTAAAGATACATTTTGAAAGGTCCAAAAATCACCCGTTTCGTCGCAAAAACTTCACCCAGGTTGGAAAAGGCGCTAAAAAATAGAATAGTAAGAAATCAACGTACATAAATTGTGGTACAGAACTATAATTAAAATTAGTGATAGAAAACAAGTGAACATGCACTATTTATGCAGAAATGGCAATGTTTTAAGTCACGTCATTCCTTAAACTATTTGTTATTTTTTAATCTGTAGAGAAAACCAGTGAATAAATTGACTGGCTTTTCGGGCAAAATTTCTGTTGTCTGTGTTTGTAAATAGCAACATAAAATACTAGTTTTTTTATCAGCCTTTGTACCACTTAATTGCTATTTTTCAATTAAAAAATTAAAAGATGCGTTTCGACATGGCGATGGAAAATTTTCCTGCTGGAAAATTATCTATTTTTAAGAAACTATATTTCTTTTTATTTATTTATTTATTTATTTTGAAAAATCATAAGCCCAACAGTCAGTGGCTACAACAGATGAGCATATAGTAATATTGCCAATACGTGGACCAATAACAGGGCTACCTTATAAAATTGCTAAGATAGTTCTTAAATGGTATATTTTTATACAATCGAATTATATAATCAGTAATTAGAAATAATAACGTCGATTTTTTTATATAAAAAAAATGTGATGTAGAAGTCTGGAATACGTAGCTTAGTTATGATACTTTCTATTGCGTAGTAGCATTGATGTAGTCGCTTACATTTTATATAAATGTCAAAAGAGAATCGTTGAATAAGTCAGTGTGCTTATATTTCTTCTGTAGGAGATTAAATTGAGTAGGTAGTGAGAAAGCAGGAGAATTCATTTGCCAGTTAGAGTTTGAACTGGGAAGATTAAATAATGATTGCCTTCCTTGGATAGTCGCTCTGGTTTCGCGACCAAGTGCATTCAATGACAGCAACGAGAGGATGTATGGACACTCGATTAGATTATGCACTACATTGAATAAAAATAATAAAGGTGCGAATGTCCTTCTTTTCTCCAGTGTCCATACACCAAATCTCCGTACCATTTGCTCATAGTCTGAACCCGGTGGCGGATAGTTACCACTCCGCTTGTATTCTAGGAATTTAAGGAATCTCTTTTGACATTTTTCAATCACATTCACATATTTTTGATATTGTGGAGACCATACAATGGAAGCATATTCAAGCTTCGATCTTACCAATGCATTGAATAAAATTTGAAGCGGTTTGGTAGACTTGAAGTTTTTGCATGTATGTAGGATAAAACCAAGAAGTTTATATGCGCTAAAGATTAAAATATTTATTTGGGGTATAAAAGTGAGGCCTGTGTCAATTTTTATACCTAGATCTGATATTACAGATACCCTTTCTAGTATTTCACCATCAATCCCGTAATCATATTTTATGAAATCAGTTTTTCTTGTGAATGTTATGATTTTACATTTCGCTGTATTGAGATCAAATGAGTTATCAATACATCTGAGTTAAAAATACTCAAGGTTTCTTTGCAAAATTTCACAGTCTTGGGTAGTAGATACGGGCAAGAAGATCTTGGTATCATCTGCATACAGTAGGTAGGAGATTATGACGTCAAACACAGTCCCCACATCGTTGAAATAGATTGCAAATAGTAAAGACCCTAAATTGGAGCCTTGTGGTACGCCAGAAATACGGTGCTGAGTTATGTCCTCCGTAATACACGAAATTCTTTCTTTTTAGGATGTAAGACCTCAAAAGTGCAATGATATTATCAGGTATATCCAGTTTCTTTAATTTAGAAAGTAGTATCCCATGATGAACAAGGTCGAATGCCTTAGAAAGATCAGTATATATTACATCTACCTGACCAAATTGATTTAACTTTGAACAGATAAGCTGAAGGAAAGTAATAAGATTGGTTATAGTGGATTTTATTGGTAGAAAACCATGTTGGGCAGAGGATACAACTGGCTTAAAGACCCCCCAGATAATGTCATATAGACAGATTTCAAATACTTTAAACGAATTGTTTAAAATAGAAATAGGCCTGTAGTTAAGAATATCAGCTTTGTTTCCTTTTTGATA
Organism: Belonocnema kinseyi; assembly: GCF_010883055.1. Classification (NCBI taxonomy): domain Eukaryota; kingdom Metazoa; phylum Arthropoda; class Insecta; order Hymenoptera; family Cynipidae; genus Belonocnema; species Belonocnema kinseyi. The sequence continues at coordinate 96,759,380 of NC_046658.1, read as the reverse complement.
AACCGAGCATAACCTTGTGATCTTCCATTATGTTGGAAATATCCGCGCTGTGATTGCTAAATTAAATAAAATGGTGTAAAGAACTACTAGGACAGAAGCACAGTCTTTTAAGATATAGCAAGGTATGAGGTCAGGGCCTGCTGTCTTTTTAGAGAGAAGGGACTTAATTGCTTTTATTATATTAGTGGGGTATATCTGAGTTACATCCCCAAAAAGATGCATATTAGGCATGGGAGATGAATTAGACACAATTGAGTCCTTAGGGATATTGTAAACACCACCAAAAAAGTCAGCATAGGCATCAACAATATCATTCTATGACTCAAGTTGCTGATTTTTATAGTGCATAATTCCAGGTATTCGTGTTGTACGTGAAACCCTATTTACGTGTGACCAAAATAAGCTGGGCTTTGGATCACTTATCAAGGCACTTTCAACTCTTAATGTATAATTCTCATATGCTCTGATGATATCAATATTTAAGTTTGCTCTAAGACCTTGAAATTGAGCAAAAATAATATTTGATTTTTATTTTTCATATTTTTCATATAACTTTTGTTTGATATTCAGACCCCTAATTATATCAGGCATATGCCAGCAGGGATATTTATTAATTTTTGTGGGCCCGAATAGCGGAATATGCTCTTGGAACAATTTATAAATGATTTCATAAAATATGTCACAAGCCTGATCAGGGGTGTCACATACTTTTAGCACAGACCAATCAATGTTCGATAATGATACATATAGCGCAGAGAAATTACATTGCTTAAAGTTAAAGTTGCACGAATTACTATTCATTACAAAATTGCAATCACGATTTCCTAATTTGGATAACTCAAAATAGATCACCAGTGATGGATGATATTTGTCTTCCACCAAAATTGGATTTGAGTATTTTGCAAGTTTTAGGTTCAAGTTAGAAAAGACAAGATCTAGTCATCTGGAATTACAATTTCCAATGTTATTAAATTATTGTACACTGAAAAAGTCCATTAAGGGCATTAGCGTACAGGATTTAGGATCGTCTATCTTTGAAGACATGTGAAGTAGAAAATATGGAATGTTGAAATCACCTAGCAAAATAACTTTTTGATCCCATAAGAACCGTAGATCAATTATCATATCAGAGAAGAGTTATAATTGAGCAGCTATCACATAGGGTGGTATATACGCTAGTTATATAAACAGCACATCATTCTTAATTTTAAGCTTAATACATGTTATAACTATTTCTGGTATAGATGCGTTGATGTGATTTAAGTTAATATTGCAGCTATTATATTTTACTTTGACAGCAATTGACGTGCCACCACCTATTTTATTAAGTCTGTCATTACGGTGCACATCGAAGGAATTTATATCAAATATTTCTTCACTAAAGTTTGACGGCTTTAACCAAGATTCTGTACATGATATTAAATCGTAATCAAATATGTCTTGAGATAACAGTAGATGGTTTATCTTGCTATTAAGGCCCCTTGACGTTGTTGTTTGCTCTCAAATTTTACGATCTGAGGAGATCCAGTGCGGTAGACTAGTCTCAGACCCCTCTCTCCTTACGCAGTTCGTTGAGTGAGCATTTTTTTACCTCCTTGAATTCTCGTTGCTCCAGCAGTGTTTTTGTCGAGCGAGATAGTCATACCTAGGAGAGATCGTGGATGAAGTTGACTCTGCGACACTTTGAGATATTTCCGAAAGGCTTCCAAGGCTGTGGATTCCAATGGAAATATGCATTTGATTGGTCTCGGTGTTTTTCTTTCCACCTCGAACTGTCTTCCCCTATATTTATATTGTATATGTGAAAACCACAAGGGCATGCATGAGAGAAAATAAAATTTGAAATAAAAGATTAAATTAAATTTGTCCTGACATAAAATTTGTTCTTTTGATATGGATCTACGATAACAAAATCAGATTTCTTATATTTTCTATTTTTATATGGGCACCCATTTCGTCTTTAGTAGTCTTTTCATCGATGACTGCAAGTATCGTATTCGTTCTATCATGCGCCAAAATACCAATAGTAATGCCACAACGCACATCAATTGACGTAGTAAATGCAGTATGAGAATTGGATATCTATATATTTATAAGAAAATGTGACTTTAAAAAAAGAAAATATCTGTAATCCTATTTTTAATCGAAGATCCATATCGAAAGGATAAATCTTATCTCGGGACAAATCTATTGCCTTGAAAAAAAGAATCGAATACCTATTTTATTGTGAAAAGGAAAGCAACGAAGGTACATTCTTTTTTTCTGGTTGAAAAAGTCAAATGAACATTTCAATTCATCATTGAAATTAAATTTTGCGAGTTTCTCAAGCTTTCGGAGAATGCTTGTGAGCAATTGTAATTGTGAGTAATTAAAAATAAATTATAAGGGAATTAAATAGAATTAAAGAAATAAGAATAAATGATTTTTATAGAAGGAATATATGTGTGT
>NC_046658.1:96752221-96756832 GCF_010883055.1 Belonocnema kinseyi | reverse complement strand
CATACTTGAATACAGAAAAGTGCAAAGAAATAAGGTAAAATAAACTTTTTCTTTTAATTTAGAAAAAATGGCATTGAGGGAATAAACTACCAACAGCACAAGTTATCACACAAGGATAAGGATATTACGAAGGTGTATCATATTTGAGAAAAACTCATCGTCTCTTTAAGCAGTTAAATACATCTTCATTAAGTTTTGAAGTTTGGGCAACGATTAAAGAAAAGAAAAAGATCAAAAATTCTGCGAAGCTAAGTATTCCACTACTCATCGGGCTAACTATATTAGATATGGATTTTATTTATTTATATTTTTTTGTCATGATTGAATTGTCAAGAACATATTATTTATTCATCAAGAGTATGTTTTCTGTATCAATTCTGCAAACGTGAATACCTTATATTAGCTTTTGTTTGTGCGGGTCAAGCATATGAAATTACTTTTAAATGTATATAAAATGTTTTATTATCGCAAAGTTTAAAAAGGTTTGTCTGTGCCTGTGGTTATAATTAGGATATACTTGATATTTCGAGTTCAAAACATATTGTAAAATACATCTATCATAAAAAAGCAGACCAATCAATATGTTTCCGAATGTAAAAATCCGGCATATATTTTCTCTGTGTTGCATGCTTATTGTTCATGGATTAGTTCACGAACCTCAATGGATCACCCATCTCGTCAAGTATATCAAGAATAATTTGAGAATAAATCAAGCTGTATTTATAATTGACAACAGCCTTCATAATAAAATCATCAACATTGATTGTATCCTACGAAAAGTTCAGTCGAACATTCCTAGTCATGTAATCAGTTTACATAATGCTACTCATTCTAGAGCTAAAATTCTAAAGGTGGAACAAGCTTCTCAGGATCTTCAATCCACGACTTTGTTTATTACGATTCTGCTTGTAGGAAACAACCTAGAAGACTCATCCCTTTTTGAGGCAACACAATTTCTGACTGAGTTATCAGCTCATCAAACAAGACCAAAATGTTTGATGATCGTCTTTCTTCGCAAGAATATACTAAGCTTTAAAGAATTCTTACAGAAGATGTGGTCAAGGAATTTTTTGCACGTAACAATACTTGAGGTAATCTTGAAAGGGCCAGAAAATGATTACTCGCTCTGGAACAATCGTGAACAAATTGTTATGATTGATTGCTTAAACCCCTTCACAGCTATTTATTCAAGAAAAAACTACGGACAGGAAATCAACTTGTTTCCCAATATATTGCAGGATCTAAATGGCTTCCAGATGAAGGTTGGCTCCTTCAATTATCCACCATACCTTGAAGTGAAACGCAACTCAACTGGACACCTGATTTTAATTTCTGGTCCAGAAGCTTTAATTGTAAAAGCTCTTTCGAAGGCTATGAATTTCACAATTTTACAAGTTCCTTCCCAACAAGAATGGTGGGGTAGCCGGTCATGTGAAAACCCAAGCATGTCAACTGGATTTGTGGGACAACTTCGAGACAACGAAATTCGGTTCACTACCAACCACGGACTATTAACGTACAATTGTACTACTCAATGCAGTCGAAGTACTGGAACAATTCGATATAACGCAATGATACTTAAATCAAAAGAAAATAAGCTGTCGCTGTCACTCTCAATGAAATGGTTATACTTGGTACTACTAATCGTGCAAATCTGGCTCATGACTCGCTTGTTAAAATTTGATACGTACTACTGGTCTTTGATAGACATTATACAAGCAATGTTGGGATTTACAGTACCTCGAGAACCTCAAAGATCGGCTGAAAGAATTGTGTTTGCCTCGGTTCTGCTGGCATTTTCGGTATTCTCCTCCAGTCTCTTCGCCATAATAACAGACATTAAAGCAAAAAAAGATGCAGATGTTGTAATTGATACACTAGAAGATCTGAACAAGTCGAACCTTATTCCTACGATGTCGGAGGTATTTCGCAATATATTGCAAAGAAGAAGTGAGCACATTTACAAAACCTTGTTGAACAAGTCCAGAACAGATGTTAGTCGTGAAGAATGCCTAAAGATGTTATTAGACCACAAGAAGGTTGCTTGCATCGATAGAGAAAGCACGTCTGAAATTTTCATTCAAGGCCACCTAGATTCATATGGTCGTCCTGGGATAAAACTCGTCAAGCAAACCTTCGGCCATTATGAGAAAGCTATGTTATTTGAGCAAAATTCACCATTCGTTCTGGCAGCTGACAAGATTTTGATAAAGCTACTGGAATCCGGTCTGAACAATCACTGGCATAAAGCTTTATCGCTTCCATCAATAAAACTCAAAGAACCAATAATAGAGACTGAACAAGAATCCGTGAATCTAATAATTCCACTTCTAATCGTTCTGGCTACTGGATATGTACTTTCCATGATTGTTTTCATGATCGAATTGCTAATTGGTTCAAGAAACTTCATCCAGAAATTTGGATTTATTCTGCCAGGAAGTGGCGTCTAAGCTAATAGCCAAATCAGAAGAAACAACCCGAAAATATAGTTGCAGATTGCATTTTGAAGGGTTAAAAATTAACCGTATTTCTGCGAAAATTTGAAACAAGTTAGGAGAGGTTATGACGTATATGAGTAAATAATCTTCAAATATAGTCAATTGTCAGAAAAATGTTTGTGTCAGAAGCAATAATAAGTAGTAAAATATTTTGATCATTCTTAATATCATATAAACACTATTTTTTCAGTCATCTAATTCTTGATATGGCAACTACCTATATAGGGAACAAACGTAACACCCGCAAAAAAAAGTGAAATTCATTAGTGGATTAACAGTGATGTGAAAAGCGTAATAATGCGCAATTAGAAAACATATTTGTTCCCATCATCGATAATAAATACCAATCATAAATGTTTAAAAAATTCAAAATTGGCTCAATTATAACATTTTTGTCATTTCTATTTTTTTCTCTCTCTATGGTATCCACAGTCTACACATCAAGTCGTAAAAATGATATGACAAAAATAAAAATAGTTTTTTTTGTATGTAAAATCGTTTTTTTATCACCGGTTACTGCAATAGATACATATTTTTTTACGTAATCTCTGCAAATTTAAATCAATTCGAAGCATCAGTTCGTTATTTATCGTGATTTATGGCGAAAAAAAAGAAACACGAGAAAAATCAGATTAAAGTTTTGTGGAACACGTAATGTTATCACTCGCTAAAATTTAAATTTCCCTGTATTTTGCGTGATTTCTTGGATTTTTCAATGAAACTTGTTTCCAAGAACTTGTAAAGGGTTATGAAAAAACAAAATGCAAATAAAAATCAAAACCTTTACATAAGTAACCCTTCAATGAACCGAAACGAACCTAAAGGGCGCTGAATTCATAACTTTGACTACGTAACATTTCTGCCTCTAACAATAATGTTTAACCGAGAAGATTAGTTTCTGCTGTATATAGTTTTGAAGCTGGAATTAATGTAAACTTTATCTTCTGTTTTTTCATTGCTCAAATCTACTTAGAAATTAGACATTACGATTTTCAAAATATAGCATTTAAATAGTACTACTTCAATCTCCACTAAAAATTATACACACTTTCAAATATAATTATACAATGTTTAATTATTTTGAAACGAAACTATTAATATTTTAGATATTTTCAAATTAAACTCGTTACAAATGACATCATTGGATAATGATGTGTAATGGATCATTTTGAGACTGAATTTTGGCTCATGTTGAGAGTTGTGGAGTGCTGAATAGCAATTATTCGCTTTGGGATATTAGACTAAATAATTGTTAGTAAGAAAAATAATTGAAATAATATTTACCTAATTTTCAACTTTCTTTTATTTAACAGTGCGTAGCAGTTATTTAGAATAAAATTATAACTTCCTAATGCTACTTTCAAATGTTAGGTTAGTCATGGCCGTCGACATTTAAACTAAAGCCGGGATGTATAGAAAAAGTCATGGCCGTCTACATGTGCAATTAGGTATTTTTACTTCAACCACCAGCTAACTTCACTTGGTTGAATGCAGAAAATCTAGAGGAAATTTCTTCGAACGCCCAGGCATCAATTTCGATGCAGACGGTCACGACTTAGTTTTTACATCCCGGCTTTGATGGTTTGAATGTCACGTTGGTTTCGACTAACCTAAGATTTGGAAATTATAGTACGCCAAGCACAATTTTTATTGCAAGACACTAATATTATCTGATGAATAGAAGGAAATTAAAAGTTAGGTAATTATTATTATAACTTATCTGCTTATCAATTTCCATTTCACCCAAATAACGACCGACAAAATCATCTTCACAGGTGACTGATAGTTTGAAGACAACACTTCACATTGCTCTAAATGATAAAAACAGTCTCTACATGATGAATTTTCCCTAGGATCACATAATGAATCTGTGTGTCTCAAATTTGTTACAACTCAATTGAACATCGATTTTGGTGTACTTTGGAGGATCGGCGATTTTCTGTGGTGTATGGTACACGAGTTTTATTCCTTTTGCTCTTTTTACCTATGTAGAAAATTATTTTGGCCCTTCATGTGTGTATTTATGGGTTTTCTAAGAATTTTAACCAGGACGATTTTTAACGACTTTAGGATGCGACGCAGTCGCAAACTGACCCTCACATTATCTTGTATT
>NC_046658.1:96748946-96752121 GCF_010883055.1 Belonocnema kinseyi | reverse complement strand
CATTTTTCGTTGTTTATCGATGCCTTATACACCCCCTAAGTTTAGAGCCTTTTGATTCTTAATGCAAGGAAATTGACAACTATGTTCTACTTGTTTGACAGCTTTCACACAAAAATAGATAAAATTCGAACTATTCCTATTTTTCCTTTTACATTCTCTGCTATTAGACCGAAAAAAATCGGCTAATAAAAACTTATATTTCATATTTTTGTCACGGAATATGTGAACTTCAAAAAAATAACCATTTTGTCTTATGTATTTTAGTTATATGGTAACGTGTCCGGCTTGTGTTTCTTCAATCTCCATGAAATTGTGCGAATTTTGAGCGCGGAGTGTTCGATTCCAGTCGCCCTAATAAATTTTATTTTATTTTTTCACAGAATTAATTTTACTTTTTCGTGTGTAAAACTACCAGCCGAATTGGAATATCACAACAGCTTCAATTGCAAAATTCATCGCTAAGTGGATTCTTACAAATTTTCGTAAACTTACGAAGCGATTGTTGTAATTCGATGTTCGTAATGCAAGAAATCATTATTTTTTAAACACTTTTTTGACGAACATCATTATTGTTCAAAGTTCGAAGAATACATCTTCCATATACTGTCTAGAATTCGCAATATTGTAAATTTGATCTGAACTTATTATTTTGTCTATAAACTATGCATGCTTTTTAATTATTTTTATGATTTTTTGTTTCGAAATAGTTTAGGGTTAGTTACCCTCTTTAATGCTCTTTTTTTTAAATATATAAATACATTCATCCTATTTTTTGTGTACATAATTGAGTGGTGTTTTACCCCCACTTAATTTTTTTATTTATGTTGGATGGACTCAATTTTACTTCCTTCGTTATATAACTATCTTCTCAATTGTCTTTGTGTATGGAAATTATATATTATCATAGAAACAAAATAACAAGAGTTTAGTGGCAGCTACCCCCATTAATTGAAAAAAATGTTTTTCGATACCTCAGTTGGAACACAGGGGTGGTTTACCCCCGCGCAATTTTTTATTTATGTTCGATGGACTCTGTTTTACTTTCTTCGTTATAAAACTAATTTCCCAATTTTTTGTGCATGGAAAGTCTCAAATGCAAAATATATTTTTTTTACATTTATTTCTGTAAATTTAAACGTTTTGAGCACAGTCTGAAATATATTTAGGAACAGTTTACCCCCTTCCTTTCTTTTGAGAACAATACGTTATTCATCTTAAATCGCGAGGAAATTTCCAGTAGGTTTAATCGAAATCAATTTGCTTTTTGCACACAAAACTATACAATCGACACTTGAGACCCCTATCTTTGAGAGGCTGTTTCACCCCCTTAAAGTGTTTTCCCGCAGATAAAAAAATACTTGTCGTTTAGTTTTTCGAGTACTACAACATATGTCAGAGAAAACCAAATCGACGAGGGACATCTTGAGTACCTTCCTTATTAGTAGTGTCCGGCAACAGTCGTGTCCCACTGTTTTCATAATAAAATTACAATTAAAATGAGTTTTTTGATATTTAATAATACCTATTCATCCCTAATTGTATATTGTTTAAGCTGGATTTTGTTAATTTTTTTAATATTATAAAGAAAAAAGCGGCTTAAGGAATTTTTTTGGAAATTATGTTCATTTGGTTGCATAAACCTAAATTAATATTTGATGTTAAAAGTTTTAATATCTTTTAGGTAAAATATTTCGTAAAAAATCCATCTCGTACATTTTTAAAGAACTTAAGTTATGTATTCATATGCTCGATATCACTGTAAAAACAAAGTATTATTTCAGGGCTAGTTGCAGATATAACAATGAGCCTCAGAAAAAAACTGTATCAAGTGGTCTCGTCTTTGCAGTGATGCCATCAATGAAAATTATTTATTTATATTTTTTTCATGCAATTTTAGTTCTGTCAACTTATCCTGATGGTTTAAATTATTTCTTAAACTATTATTTATGTATACCAACAAAATTCTGGTATTCGAACTTATTAATAATTTGCAAAAGGGTTGATAGGGGTATGTGTGCTGAAGGGGTTAGTGTGATAAGGAGAAAATTTAGAATTAGAAACAAGTTAGTTATTGGTTTTTTTTTATTGCAACATAATGAATCTTTTATTATTTGTAAGAAATTAGTAATTGCCATTAGTTATTACTTTAATCAATTATTTTTAGGAAAACTGAAATGCTTTTAGAAAACTCCAATTCGTAATTCTGCCATACAAATTTTTTCAATACCAAGTTTAAAAGAACAACTCTAAGCGACAATTGCACTAATGTATATTTTTAGTGTGTACGGCAGAATTGTCATGTGGTATTTTGATTTTAATTTTTCCTAAATAAAGCACCTTTTGAGGATTTATTTTAGAAATGAAGAAATATATATTTTCCTTGAATATCCGGTATATCTGTTTCATTAAGAATTCTGAAAAAGAAGCTTACCTCACAGTTTCCTTAAATACTGGTGAAACTCGGAAAATTCAGTGTCAAATATTTGATAAGTTTTTTCATTTTTACAACCTAAAAAGAAGAATTTACTTTCGTACATTTCCTCTTTACAATAAAATGACTTTTCGACTGCGGCTTTCAGGGATAAATGGATTTTCCTCCATATAAAATTTGACCTTTCAATATCAAGCTGCGATTATAAAATCAAATTACACTTATTTTCATTTTTATATTCACATTTTCTTACAAATATGTAGGTTTCCAAGTTTCTTGAAACTTCTTTATGTTATTTAAACTCTAGATAATATGCAATATTGTATCGATTGGATCTATGTTTGTATTTACGAACTAGTAAGTTAGTATAAAAGAAAAGTGCATAAAAATCGGTTTGCTCTTTGAAAAAATAGGTTTGAAATGGAGCTGTGTATTACCGACCATTTCCATTTTGTAATCGATAACCCTTTCAGATTATCTCAGCCTTTTAAAGGATCCGGCAAAAATATGAATAAACTAAAGAATATAAATAAATCTTTGTTATAATTTAAGAAAGGAGAATTTACAATTCCCTATTTTTTCTCCATCTCTTTTAAACTCCTAGGAACCAATATGTTTCAAACCCCATATAGAACGCTTCATTAATTAATTATTATTATTATTATTACACCATTAAGCCATTTCCCTTTCGGGGTAGGCGTGACTCACTCGGCAGGGGAAAGGAGTAGTGTGTGGATGGGATAG
>NC_046658.1:96732510-96748846 GCF_010883055.1 Belonocnema kinseyi | reverse complement strand
ATGGATTAGATTTGATGCATTTTGCTCACCCCTAATACTGAAGTCAAGTCAGAGTGTTTCAGCAGCCTCCTCCGCTGCTTTGTACAGAAATGCTCCTTTGTCCACTTCTTCGTGATTCCTGACCATTTTAAGAAGAGGGTCTTTCCATTTGCAACTCTATGTGCTGTACCCAGAATAATCCTGTTGTGAAGACATTCAAGACTCAATGTTCCGCGACCCCCTTGACGGCGTGAGATGTAGAGTCGCGGAACGGAAGACTTAAGATGCATGCTTTTGTTCACGTGCATAACCTTTCTTGTCCCGATATCAAGGGATCTGAGCTCGTTCTTCGTGCATGGAACTACTCCAAATGAATAGAGTAGTACCGGGACGGCAAGCATGTTCGTTGCAGATACTTTGTTCCTCGCCGACAGTTCGGGAGATCAAATCTGTCGGATGAGATGTTTGTATCTGCTTCGGAGTATTGCTCTTCTCGCACCACAGAGCGTGCAGCCGTGCCATGCAACCCCGGTCATGGGCCACACTCGCAATGAAGCACTCTAGAAAGTCGTGATTCAGTCGCTCCGTCCACTCAAAGGTCGCGGGATCCCACCGATCCATCGCATTGAATCCATTTTCATTGGCTCCCCCAGCTCTAGATTGGTCGGCACTGTTGGCCGACCCATTGTCGGGAGCCCTGCGCGTTCTGTTGTTTTGAACCGCACTTATTACAACTATGTTTGGTGTTGTTATTGTTGTTCCCACGAGAAGCTAGGGAAAGGGGTTCGTCCATTCTTGTAGAGCGCCGCATGCAAGGATAAGGCTGCGTACTCTGAGAGGTCGCCCGGTATCCCAGAGTCACCGTTCTAGACCCATCACCCAGGTGCCATTCACCTTTCGGCACGGTTTTCACACCTCCGCTTGGGGGTTAATTCCTTCGGGACCACCCCTGGACAATTTTCCGCGACTGCCTATTTATTTTTGTAACCATATTCAGCAGAAACCCTTGGTACAGGGGCCCTCTTTCCGCAACCCGAGGACGCGTTCGGTGGCTATGTCATAGGCCCTTCGGTTTGATTCTAGAAGAATCAAAACCGAACCGAAAAAATATATATATATATATATATAATGTTCAATCTCAGGAAAGTGATTTTACTAACGCATGCTATTTTTACATGTTGCGACTCAATTTTCTATTCTGAATGTAAAGTTCGCTCGAGGGAATGTGTGATTTTGTTTTTATCGAGTGCGTAATATTAAACTGCTGTTCGAGGGTCCTTTTATTTACATCGCTAGAGGTTGTAATTTCACAACATTCTGTAAAATCACACAGTGAAGTGTGTGATATTTACAATGATACAATATTTAATTTTCCGAAACTTTGTAATTTTACACAAAGTTTTGTTTACAGTTTGCCCCAAAGATTAAAGCGTAATAATATTACCCCTGATATGTACATCAAAATAAGATAATCAGAAAAGTGACACAAATAATTTGTCCAAACTCCTGTTGGAATAATATTCAAATTTAGATTCAAAATCACCTTGTTTTGTCGCAAGATAAAATTTATTATAAAATGTACAATTATAGAATATCTGACAACGAATAATAAGTCCCATCTGTAAAAATATTAAGTAAAGATAATAATACAGTGCAACCCTTCAATAGTCCTCCCTTCTATAGCTCTTTCGAGAATTGACGCCGCTATAGAAGAGTTTCACTGTATATAATTTGATAGAATTGTAAATTTTAAAATTATTCCAACAGAAACGACATGAAAGATTCAATATACGTTGTCAGCTATTCTATTTTTGCATATTCTGTGATGAATTTTATCCTGCGAAAAAGGTGATTCATTTACAACAGATCGCATGCCTTAAAATTAAACCAACTTTTAAAATAATGCGCACAAAATTCAATTATAAAGGTTAATAATGTGAAACAATTTAGGGGTAGTTACCCCCTTCAATGCTCTTTTTTTCTTAAAAATACATAAATACCTTAATCGTCTTTTTTGTGTGCAACAGGCATTTTCTTCAGAACTTTTTGATCGAGCTTAGACATATTTTGTAGTTTTATACATAATTAGAGGGTGTTTTACCCCCACGTAATTTTTTTAATCACGTTGTAAAAATTTTATTTTACTTCCTTCGGTATAAAACTTTGTTTCAATTGTCTTTGTGTATGCAAAGTATATATATTATCATAGAAACCAAAAAAAAGTATTTAAGGGTAGCTACCCCAATTTTCCATTTTTCTTGTGTGCATGAAAAGTATGTATTATCATAGACACAAAATAAAAAGTTGTAGTGGTGGCCACTTCCATTAATTTAAAAACAAAATTTTTTGGCGAAACACGTTAGTTTGATTTTTATCTCAAGTGCAAAATATATTTTTTTCCAATTTATGTGTGTGAATTTAAACATTTTAAGTACAACTTTAAATATATGTAGGGGTCGTTTACCGCTTTCATTTTGTTCTTGTTGAGAAAATTATGTTATTAATTTTTCATCACGAGAAAACTTTTTCAGTAGGTTTGATCGAAATCAATTTGGTTTTTATACACAAAACTATACAATCTACACTTGAGACCCCTATCTTTGAGAGGCTGTATCAACCCCTTAAAGTGTTTTCCGCAGATAAAAAAAATACATGTCGCTTACTTTTTCGAGTACTACAACATTATATCAGGGAGAATAAAATCGGCGAGAGACACCTGGAGTACCTTCCTTGTAAGATCCCACCCTATTTAATATTATAATACTCATCATTGATATATTTGTAAACGACTTATGGTAAAAATTGACGGATTATCAAGTTTAAATAAACGAGAAACACCTATAATTCCAAAAAATTCAGTTTACGCAGATATCAGATAATAATAATACACTATTATTTCTTTTAATTACAAATACATTCTCGTACAGTTCATTGTATTTCAGCAATCGAATTATGGTGGTCTCTTGGTTCTAAGCTCGAAAAAAATGTAATTTTTCGGGATGTTTTTTTTTGTGAAAAAGAGTTGGCATAGACAGTTTATTTGAAAGGTATATTTGAGGCAACCTTTTAAAAATATTTACAAAAAAAAAGAAAACTTGAAAATCTTAGAAAATGGTGGATTGATTCTAAGTAAACTGACGTGCGTCGTTCATGAATTGATCCGATTGTATACACGATAGCGTCCGTAATTTTCAACTGAAACAGAAGTTTTTTTTATTTATATGCTTTTTTAGTCTATATGCACCTCAATTACCCAGTGTAAACCAAAAATAAATTTATTTATTCATGTTTTGAACCCAAAAATGGAATTTGAACTCAAAACTTTAGTAATTTTTGTTTGTCTTAATTATGAAAAACAATTAAAGTTGCACAAAGCTATGCATATAGAACGGTTCTTAATACTCTACAAAATGAAATTTAAGTTAAGTCAATGGGTCAAATAGTTTTCACGTAATCGTGTACACAAGTTGCAAAAAAATTATTTTTAGAAAACACGTTTTAAAGTTTTGGAATATTTTAACTTTGACACTATGTAACTTCGTGCATTTTTAGCAATATCATCTGAAATACTTGGAATTCAAAGCTAAAATTTGGTATAAATGTTTACAGAGAGTTTTATGACAGATTAGGCTAAAAATCGTTTTTTTTTTATTCATACAAGCAGATCCCTTTAAGAAATGAATGCACTTTCTTCCCTTGAAAAATTCTACTGGATTTCTAAAGACTTGTTTCACAGAAAACAAATACCAATTTATAAGATTTCCAAAACATCTCCTTTCCGGCTTATTTAGAGACAATCAAATAACAAAGGGAAGATTACAATGCATTGAACACGATCGTTCTACCTTATTTTCAAAAAATGTCCAAGATTTTATAACCAATTTTTGGGAAAATTAGGTATGCACACTGTATTAGGGCAGACTACGTCAAGTGTTCCCGCCCAAAATTATAATGTTAGGTCTCACTTGCCTCTAAGCTTACATTTAACTATCTTGAGGTAATTTTTTCTGTCTATGTGTATTAAATAATCAAAGCGTGGTCCCCTTGAGCGTAGAAATCTCATTTTTACGATGAAATTCTTTCCAGCCCACTTTTTCTTGTACATACAAGACTTTAAAAAGAATAAAGTGGCTGTTTTTTTTTAAATAGAAAAAAATGGTTGAAGTATGGGTTTTTCAAAGAATGAATTTTAGTTTTGATTTTAAAAGAAAAAATATCACAGTGAGAAAATTAATTGTTACGATATTCGCAAAGTACATGAAAAAAGCTTTCCAAAACACTTTAATTAAAGTCCAATCGGATAATCTTAAAAGAAGTTACATTAACAAGCTGAAAAAGCGCCGGAAAGATTGAACACTTCAAGCCCTTGTATGTTGATAATTGGTTAATGTTTAGGATTAGAATCCAGCCAAATTTCACCCAGATAACAAAAACAATAATTTTATGCGAGACCACTTGACGCATTCTGTCCTTTATAGAGTAAGCCTTAAAAAATAATATTTTTGTTAAATATGGAAAGGATAGGTATGAAAAGCTATACGAATAGCTCTCATTTCGGTGCATAGTATCATTTATAAGAAAGCAGATTTCATTACGATATAAATGCACGATAGGAATTTTGAAAATGCGTCGAAAATATTATAAAGTATACATATTTTCGAAGTTGTATACTATCATAGAAAAACGTAGATTCTCAAAAGTACGCTGATATGGTGTTGTTTTAAGTTGCAACAAGAATGAGACAGCGGAGAATAAGAATGCAATTATGTTCATGTCATAGTTTTAAACTTGACGTATTCTCAGTTTGAGAAAAAATATACTATTTTAATTGCATAACAAATGAGCTGCAACAAAAATGGTTACATTGGTTTTTCTGTGATTTAAGGAAACTTCACCGCATGTTCAAGCAGCTAAATACATCACAATAAAGTTCCTGAAGTTTGGGCGCCTATTGCAGAAAACAAAAAGAGCAAACAAATCTGCGGAGCTTATTATTGCTCTACTCTTCGAGCTAGCTTTAATGGACATCGATTTTCATTAGCTATTTTCAGAATTGAATTGGTAATAGCATGTTATTTATTCTTCCAGGTTATGCCTGTTGTGTCGATTCTTAAAATCTGACTGTATTGACGAAGTTTTTTATTTTAAAGGTATTTTCCAAAAGAGCATTACTAAATAAAAGTCATTTCTGATACAAATCTAGTCAACTGCAAAATTAAAAGAAGAAGGCTATGAAAGTACTTAGAATTTTATGTAAAATATTTTATCAACATAAAGTTTTTAAATAATAAACTGCAGTAATCGATAGGTTAAGATATGTTGTACTATACATCTAACGTAAAAAAATCAGGTTCGTGATCATGTTTCCGAATGTCAAAATCAGGCATATATTTTCTTTAACTATCATCATTATGGCTCATGCACTAGTTCACGAATCTATGTGGATCAATCATCTCGTCAAGTACATCAAGAAAGACTTGAGAATTTCTCAAGCTGTTTTCATCATCGACGACAACTTTGACAATCAAAGTATCAAGTTTGAGAGTATCGTGCGAAGTGTTCAGTCGAATTTTCCTAGTCAGATTATCAGTTTACAGAGTGCTACTGTTTTCGGTGCTGGGATTCTAAAGCAGGAACAAAGTTCTCAAGATCTTCAATCCACCACTTTATTCATCGCGATTCTACTTCTACAGAAAGACCTTGAAAGCTCATCGTTTCCTGAATTAACACAATTATTTATCGATTTGTCACCTCATCAAACAAGACCAAAATGTTTGATAATTGTCTTTTCTTTAAACGAAGTACTTAGCTTCAAGGAATTATTACAGAAAATATGGTTAAAGAATTTCTTGGATATTACGATCCTCGAGGTACTCGAAAAACCATCGGAAGAAAATTATTCGCCTTGGAATCGTAGTAGAAGTATTACTAAGGTGCATCACTTCAATCCCTTTACTGGTATGTATGCAAGAGAAGACTACGGAGATAAAATCAAGTTGTTTCCCAATAAATTGCGGGATTTGAACGGCTTCCAAATGAAGGTCGGCTCCTTCAATTATCCCCCGTATGTTAAGGTCAAACGCAACTTAACTGGGCACCCGATTTCAATTTCTGGACCGGACGCTTTATTTGTAAAAGCTCTTTCGAAGGTGATGAATTTCAAAGTTTTTCAAATACCAGCTCAAGAAGAATGGTGGGGTCATTGGGCATGTGGTAACCCAAACATATCAGCTGGATTTATGAGGCAACTTCAAGAAAATAAAATTCGATTCATTACCAACCAAGGATTACTAACGTACAATTGTGCTTTACGATGCAGTCGAAGTACTGGAAAAATAAGTTATAAAGCATTGATACTCAAATCAAAAGAAAATAAGCGATCTCTATCACTTTCAATGAAATGGTTATACTTAGTGCTAATAATTATACCAATCTGGCTTGTGTCTCGCTTGTTGAAATTCGACATGTACTACTGGTCTTTGATAGACATAACACAAGCAATGTTGGGATTTACAGTACCTCGAGAACCTCAAAGATCGGCTGAAAGAATTATGTTTGCTACTGTTTTGATTGCGTTTTCGGTATTCTCTAGCACCCTATTCGCAATGATAACCGACACTAAAGTAACTGAAGATCCAGATATCGTAATCGATTCATTGACAGATTTAAACAAAACGAATCTCGTTCCTATATTGCCGGAAATATTTTACATTATATTAAAAGAAGGAAGTGATCCCGTTACGAAAGCTTTGTTGGAAAAATCCAGAACTGATATTAGTCGTGAAGAATGCCGAAAGATGCTATTGAACAACAAGAATGTAGCTTGCATTGATAGAAAAGGCACGTCTGACGCATTCATTCAAAGTCACCTAGATGAAAATGGTCAACATGTGATGCAATTTGTCAAACAATCCTTTGGCTACTATGAGAAGGCTATGCGATTTGAGAAGAATTCACCGTTTGTTCAAGCAGCTGACAAGATTTTGATAAAGCTACTGGAGTCCGGTCTCAGCCAACATTGGCACAAAACTGTATCGTTTCGATTAATAAAAATCGAAGAACCGATAATGGAGAATGGACAAGAATCTGTGAATCTAATTATCCCACTGCTCATTGTTTTAACTACTGGATATGGTCTTTCTATTGTAGTTTTCATGCTCGAATTGCTAAAGGCATACATCAATAAATTTGCATCTAGCTGTACAGCATTTATTCTAACAGGGATTAACCTCTAAAGTCTAAACTAATCCACTAGCGGCTAGCCGTCCAATAAGACGACAATCGCGGGACTTTCACCGTCCGGTAAGACGACAGCGGGTGGGGTCCCCACTATTCTGCGCTGAGAGCATGTGCGGTGTAGAGCGAACTTATGTGTTAAGTGAAACATTAGGTCGTGTGCATTGCAGAGAAGAAAGTGGAGGGGAAAGAGATACGGCCTCCGCCGTCGTTTCGTTGAGCGTTCGCCCGTCGTTATGTTGAGCGGGTCGTCTTGCCGAAGGTCGTCTTGTTGGACGGCTAGTGTAGAAAAAATTTCTTGCAGATGCATACATTCTCAAAGACCTAAAAATTAACCGTTTTGCCATGATAATTGCACCCAGGTTACAAGAGGCTCTGAGAAATAGTATTAGAAAAAATCGAGATATTGATGAGTAGTAGGAGTATAATAAGATATCAAAGAACAAAAATTGTGATGCAGACTTAGAATTAAAATTAGAAATAAAAAATATGTTCGGATACACTATGTATGTAGAAATGGCAATCTTTTAAATCACATAATTTCTTAAACTGCTTTTTATATTTTACTCTGTAGAAAAAACGAGTACCAGGTTGATACCAGTAACAAATGAATAATGGAAAAATATAACTCGGTTTTAAAGCAAAAGTTCTGTAGTATTTGTTTGTAAGTAGCAATATTAAAAACTAGTTTTTCCAGCCTTTTTACCAATTACTTGCTATTTTTGAATTGAAAATTTAAAGATGTGTTTTGCCATGGCGATAAAAATTTTTTACGCTGACAGATAAGCATTTAATAAGAAATTAAATTAATTTTCACTATTCTTTAAGTAGTTTTTTCGATTCGTCCAACATTTGGTTTTAACACTGTCTAATGTTTGATTCTATCAATTTTCATTGAAAATATGTTTGACGCGTTTTTATGAGAAGTTTTAAGCAGTAAGAGGTGAATAAATTGTTGTAATAAGTCAAAACTGCAAAACAACTGCTATTAAATTAATAAGCGAGTTCATGTCTTTTACTAGCAAAAACCAAATAAAATAATTCTTTTCTTGTCTATGACAGTTGGTAGTAATGGCCGTCATATTCGCATGACCTATAGCAACTGACGGAAAAGCTTAAAATTAGAATATTCACTTTGTAACAGAAGAGTACCATCAGAAGAAAATTCTAAAATGTTAAAAACACTATAAATTATAGGATTAATAACTGCTATCATTCATGTGATGGCATAATGCTATGTTTAAAATGAATGTTTCAGCTTTAACATGATCACTTGTTTCTCACTATAAACCTTATGACTTCAAAAGTTTTTCCAGCCACCTCGTACTATTTTCTCCTATATTTATATTTTATATGCGAATAAAAATTTTAAATTTGAATTGGATTGAATAAAGGTTAACCTCAGGTTTCGACCTCAGGAAATATAATTGAAAATTCAAACGTTCATTATTGTGCAACTATGAAACCGAAATAATTTCAAATTAAATCAATTTTATATGAAGGCAATAAGGAAGAAATGAGATATTAGGAACTTCAAAATGAATAATTTAAAATAGTATAATTTAAATTTCAATTAAAAAGTGTTCCCACTTTTAAATAGAATTATGTAAAGTTTAATTACTTGATATATTATAAATTGTTATTTAAAGCAATTGAATAGTTTTTTCTACCGATAATTAAAAATATTTTTGCGCAAAGAATACAAATCACTGTCATTTACTGGTTTTAGAAGACTATGGGCTACTCTGAACTTATCGCTTATATACGTAAATGCGGATAACGACTTTTGTCTGTTTGCACGAGGAAACAATTATTTTAAGTTTCAAGTTATATTAAATCATTCGTTCTCCGCTTACTTACCCCGTTTTTTTTATATTTGGAAATGATAATAATAAATATAACCTCAACTTGACTAAATGTATCATCTGATCGACATTTAATACCCTTTATTTGTTTTTCGTTTATGTATAGGAACATTAAAGTTCAATTTAAAATTCACAAATAAGTTATAAATAAATTCCTTGAATGACCAGAAATAAGTAAACTCCTCAGACATCTGCAGCCGTTATTTTACACAACTATATATGTAATATCTCGGATATTTCAGTTGAACATTTCGGATTTTACAGAGTAAAATCGCACTTTTTAATATCTATAGGTGCTAACTTTGAACATCTGAAATGCTGTCCTACAGTTAAATATAAAATATGTTAATCCTGAACATTTCGATGTTACGTTTGAAATCCATTTTCCCCGTGTACGATTTAAGGTTTGAATAACTTTAAAAAGTCACAAGAAATTTCATAGGTACACCATTACTATCACAGTACTGATTTTCTCAGTACTGGCAGAAGGTTGGCTATACAAGCGTGGAAGTACTGAGCCAGTGGTACACAATTCGAGTATTTAAAAAAATAGTTTTATATAAATGATGCCAAGCTGTTTTCAAATGATGAAAAACTATAGATTCAATTACCTTAAAAATATTTTCTTTTATTTTTTCGCAGCAAAAAACTTCTAGATAAATTGCATGAAAGAAATAACAATGAATAATTTTTATTGATGGCACACTTTTTTAGACAAAAAAGCACAATAGTATAAGGCAAAATAGACATTTTAAGTAGACAAATTACCACCTTGGACACGATTACAAATATAGAACAAGTTAATAATTATGTGTACCTTCGAAGCTTATTTACTACATTGTTAGAAAAATCTGAATGAGGTTTAATATACATGTGTATTAAATTTAATATACAGCTCAGTATGACAATGTGCATGAAAACTCAATGTGCTTTCATTTCTTTAAATCTTGTCAAATATTCTCAATTAAATTAATAATCTAGAATTCGTCGACTGAATTGTCATTTATAATGAAAGTGCAATGCACGGATAATACTTTTTCTTAATTTCGCTCCAAACGGTCAAAATTTAAGGCAAATACGGTTAATTGTAGGTTCAATCCTATTATTTCTTTGCTTAATTGAACTTTTCGACTTGAAATATAATTCTATTTTTGGTGAATAGAAATAAAGTATAATGTTCTACTATTTAGAATAAAAAATTACTGCTAAACTTATTTCAAATTTGTGAAAAATTGAAGTATCTGATTTTTCTGGTAAGTGATCAACATGAATGTAAATGATATTTAATATACAATAAAGTACCATGTGTGCGCGCCAGCGCGCGCTTTCTTTTATATTCATTTTTATAATTTACCCAATTTTCGAGTAACTATTTATTTGTTAAAATTTTTTACAACTTAAAGTTTCGCACGATATGTTAATTTAACATTGTGAAAAAACATAATTTTTGTAAAATGATATTTGTTCAAGATCATAAAAAATTAATACCTATAATCTACAAAATCATATTCCGATCCGATTCTCAGTTTGCAATATAAAAATGAATGGAATGTTCAAGTAAATTTTAATATGTAACATTCAATTCCAAAACCTATTTATGTGATTTAATCGAGAAAAATTAAATTTCAATCTTTACGTGATTAACTATTATGAAAAAATAAACAGTCAATAATAACTGATTAATCAGTTCAGAAAATAAAAAGCATTAAACAATTATTTTCATTAAAATATTTAAATAATTCTCACTTCATATATTTTTTTAACTTAAAATTTTAAATTATTCATAACCTTTTGCACTAATTTCAAAAAAGGTACATATAATTTTGAAAACAAAATCAGATACTTCTTTTATGACATGATAAGGATTTCAAAAAATCATATAATTGTAATACAGATAGGTTAAAATTAAATAAACTTTTATTATACAAATTAAATCAAATATTCAATCGCATCACCCTAAAATAAATACATAATTAATTTTTGTTGATAAATAGAGAAAAATTCAAATTCAATTTTTATATGTAATGTAATATTGTAAAAAAAATTAATTAGTTGATAAGTAATTAATCAGTTTATAACATAAAAGCATGAAAGCATTATTTTTAGTGAATATTTTAAATAATTTTTATTCTACATTTTTGAGAAAATTTGAGTTATTTATAACATTTTAAACTATTTCAGGAAAAATAACAATATATTCGCACATAATTTCGAAATCAGAATTCAGATGCTTATTTAACGTCGCAAAACTTTACAAAAATAACGTAACTTGAATGGAGGTATTTTAAACATTCTCACTATCTTCTATACTAATTTCAGAAATAATTGAAGCACATCAACGTCTAAATTTAAAAATTGAATGCAGATACCCATTTTACAACATCATAATCATTTGAAAATATATGAATTCAAATAATTTTTACTTAATATCTTTTTTTCAAATTTGAACTTTCATTTCTAAAAACTTGATTCATTATTGACATTTAAAAATAATTCCAGAAATCATAAGTTTTAATAGAATCAATTAACAGTTAGTTAATTAGTTCACAGCATAAAAATAATTAAGCAATAATTTTCATTGAATCATTCTAATAATTTTAGCATAATATTTTCTTTAAATTCGAAACAGCATTTCTATATATTTAATTTATTAATAACCTTTAAGACTAATTTTGAAAAATTGAAATTATTTTTTTATAGTTTTGAAAATTGAATTTTAGATACTCATTTCACTTCACAAGAATGAGGAAAATGATATATTTGTAATAGAGGTATTCTAAAGTAAAAACAAACTTTTATTAAAACACCTTAAATTGAATCTTTATGCAAATCAATCTTGTTGTCAAAATTATTCCGAAAAAATTAATTAAATAGTTCACAACATATAAAGCCTTAAGCAATTATTTCCATCCAAAAAATAAAATTATTTTTAATTATATACATATATTTTGTTTATTTTAGTTTTAATTTCTGAGCATTTTTATTTCTTTTGAAATAATTCCAAGAAATTTAAGTTTTAACAGAATTATTGATTATATATTCAATCATATCAAAACAAAAAAAAAGCATTTAACGATTATTTTTATTGAAAATTAAAAATTGTTCAAATTTGAACTTTTCTTTATTTTTTCTTTACTTTTCTAAAAATCATTTCATAATTATTTTTCATTAAAATGTGTGTACATATAATTTTGAAAATTGAATGCAGATACTTATTTTTCAACATAACAAACATTAGAAAAAATGATTGTAATGGAGAAATTTTGAACAATAAATAAGTTTTATTATAAAAATAATAGCCAATATCTAATTACATAACATTAATAAAAATAATCAATTTATGTGACTTAATTAGTGTTGCATAACGATACGAGATGATCGGTTATCGTTTCATCTCATCTCGTTCTATCTCGTTCATCGCCCGAGGTATCAACGGAAACGTCATTGACGAAAATATATTTAATGCTATGAAATAAAATCAATAGTCCACAAAAATGTCTTATCCTGAAAATTTCGAGAACAATTTTGAGAATGTGAATCGCAAGAGATCATCGTCGAATATAGATTCAGTTGGCAATGTTGAGGAAGCACCAAGCAATTCGAAGTATTTTTTTTTTGATAAGAATAAAATGTATTTTCTTAAATCCTAAAATTTTAACATTAAAATTTAAATTTTAAATTTTAAATCGCTATCCAATAATATAAATAACTCAAAAATAAATAATTCAATATTCGAATATAGTAATGAATCAATTCATCAAGAGAAATCACAGCGGCATATGAGTAAACGAAGAAAAAAGAATCGAAAATCTTTGGATACATTTTTTGAATTTTTCTACGTAGAAAAATTAAAAATGGCACGGTGTAAAATATGTCGTATAGAGAAAAAGGAACAAGTTTCAATTAAAATGACTGCAGGGAATACAACCGGAGTAAAGCATCGTTTAGAAAAACTGCATATGAAAGGATATGAAGAAGTGTATACATTATTTTCACCACAAACTGAAGTAATATAAAAGAAATAAATAGATCTTTGTTTAATTGATCACTTAAATTCTAGGTTTATTTAGAGAATATACACTTTTTTTAGCGAACTTTAATTTTAGAAAATAAGATCGCTTTCATCTTTGAAACAGACTCTTTGCAACTTTCACTTTTGTTCTGTTCTTTAAAATTGTTATTGCAAAGTATTTATATATTATAATTTGACAATATAGATTATACACTCATGTTCCACTTATAAAATCATATTCAATTTATTTAACTCATTTAGTTATTTCAACTTAAAATAGATTGCACCCATATATTTTATATTTTATTTAATAATAATTTGATATTCAGATAGATATTTTGAAAATTTTCATGTAACGTTTTTTTTTTAATTGAAAAAGAGACAGTTAAAATAATTTTGAAACCTTAAAAATATTTCTCTCGAGATTTCTGGATTGGTTAGGCATGGAAAATTATAATACTTTTTAAAAATTTCGAAAAGTCGTTAGGTAGGATAGGGTAACCCGAGAAATCCCGTATTCGACTGAAATAGCGTGAACGCTCTAGAATCATAAGACGGTACATACTAAAATCTTTAAGTCATAGTATTTTCTCTAAACGTTAATTAGAAGCTACTAGTGTAAGTAATTCTAGAGCGTAATATTCTTTTTGTCAATAATTTATCATTCATAGTCAAGGTCTGCTAATACCAGTAATAGTACAACGCTTAGCTTTTCATTTGCTTACCAAATTAATTATTAGAGAAGTACGGTGAATGAGTTACTTTTTACTAATTCACAGTCAAATTGGTACTTTTTAATTATTAAACGAATTTGCACCATCTGTATTGGTTACTTTTTTCAAATTTAGATGTAAAGAGGAAGGCAAAATATTTAGGATAAACCCTGCTAATAATTTTTTTTATATTCAAAGCTAAATGCGGGTTGGCAGATGGAAGGCGGGTTAATGGGGGAATCTGCCATCTTCAATGACTTTTTTCACACATTCTTTTCTCATAGTTAAATTAATTTATTAATATCAAACTTTTAGTACTTAAAAAAGAGGTTTGAAGGTAATACAGAATTTTTAAAAATGTAAATATCGCTGGTACGGTAGACTGAAGTTAATCCCTGCTTGAAACTGGCTAACACGATATCTCTACTGCGGGGGCCATCGGATAGAAAAAGTTGTGAAATTAGTGAAATATATAAAAGTAGCGTGTAAACTGTGAACTAGAATAATTCACATGTGATATCATACGACAAAATGATTCTAGTTCACACGATAGATAATTGTTTATATTTCACTAATTTCATAACTTTCTCTTTTTCCGATGGGCTGAAGTCGAGATATCGTGTCAGCCAGTTTCAAGCAGGGATTAACTTCAATCTGCCGTACCAGCGATATTTGCATAAAAATGGTTTATTACCTTCAAACCTCTTCTTTTAACTACTAAAAGTTTGATATCAATAAAATAATTTCACTATGAGAAAATAATGTGTGAAAAAAGTAATTGAAGATGGTAGACTGCCCCCTTAATGGGTAGCTTTTTATATTATTTTAAGATCAAGCCCCGAGCCTGCCAGTCTAATCTAGCCTGCAGTAATCAGGTTTTCTTGGTTTTGCACATCCCTAAAGAATAAAAAAATTTTTACCGACGATAAAAGTAACGGCTTCTCCATTTAAAGTTTGACATTCTCCAATTTGTATTCCATAGACCTTTGCTCAAGAGCAATTCAATAAGAAGACAGTGGACTGACACCCTTGACAGCTGGACTTCAATTAAAAGTCGGTCTTATAATGGCATAACCATGTATTTTATTGATGATGATTGGGTTTTGCAGTCCCTCCTTATTGACTTCTGCCCTTCGAATTGTGAGCATACAGACAGAGACATCGCTTCAGCTTTTTACAAAGTCGTGACAAATTATTGTTTGGAAGAAAAGGTTCAAGGCATCACAGTAGACAACGCTTCTGCAAATACAACATTAATGAGAGAATTGTCTTTTATGATGACTTTCGACTTTGAAAATCAGCATTTCTGATGTTATGCCCATATTCTGAACCTATCAGGAAAGGACATGCTGAAAGAACTGAAGCTTGAAGAATGTAGTATCGAAGAAGAAGACGAAAATCACGGAAGTATGGAAATTGATGAAAACTTCGAAGAAAGCGTCAGCGATGATACAGACATTGAAGAGATAGAAACAGCAAGTGATATCGAAGAACTCTAGTTTTGAAATGATTCAGGTGGCGCTTCAAATGAAAAAGCCATTAAATTTGTTATGTCAAAATGCTAAAAGTTTGAATCATTTGCTTCTCACTGGGCAAGAATGGTTGATTCTTGAAGAGATCTGCAAGATTTTACGGCATTTCCAAGTTCTCTCAAGCTTTTCAGTGGTGACAAGTATGTTACTCTACCTTACGTCGGGCTTGGATTCAACATGTTGGTTGATAAATTGGATGAGGAATTGTAAGATTGAACGGAAAACCAGTCAAAAAACCCGGTAAATGAACAGATCATAGCCGCTGTCCACGTATCTCGAGACGAACTCTTCAAGCACTATGATGAAAGTAACTGGATCTATTGTGCCGTTTTAATTCTGGATCTAAGGCATAAAATTAAGAGGTTTGAAAAGACCACTTGGGGAAGAGAAATGGCATCTCACTCTGTGACAATTTTTTCAGTAGATTCGCAAACTAAATCAATTTAAAGTTTTACAGACGATTAAAAGCATTTCAAAAATACCTCACTTCTGAAATGATTTGTAATATACGTTTTTGTTATGTGTTTTTTGAGAAAAAAAACTATTTAAAAATTTTAATTTTCTAAATAAGCTTAAGTGGACCACGAAAGCACCAAGCAAAACATTGCCAAATGTGGGAGAGTCGATGTTTTAAATGTCAAACACTTTTTTGACGATGATGAACCTCAAACATCTGTGGTATCTGTAGCGACTAACAGAAACCAATGGAGACATGAAATCGACATGTATTTACTACAAAAAAGGGCGACCAGGGATGTGGAGATTTTGGAATGGTGAAAACGAAACGAAAGTTTATATTCAAATCTGGCTCGAGTGGCTCGTGAATTGCTATTAATCCAAGCTACATCTGTCGCAGCAGAACGAGCTTTCTCTCGAAGATCGCTGATTATCAGAAAGCAAATATATTCAAAAATACTTATTCGTAGGGTAATGAAAATAACAGAAACAAAGATTTGGGAAGTCCAAAGTGGGTTTATGCCAGGAAGGTCATGTACGGAT
>NC_046658.1:96731004-96732410 GCF_010883055.1 Belonocnema kinseyi | reverse complement strand
AGCTATCTAAGGATGGTACTATAGAACGCCACCTCAAGGTAGGCCTAGTGGCGCCATCTCTTGGTCAGGCCGGAAACTTATCAATCCACCCTCGTATAAGCGAGCTTCTCGAAAGATCGTATATTTCGATCAAAGCCTTGTCCGTGTCAGAATTAACACTCGTAAATAAACATATGTCATAACTATTGTTACGCAATATTGAAGTAGATACAGTAGGCATAAAAACATAGTATTTAGAGTGAAATTGTATTTTTATTAAATTATAGAATTCTTTGATTAATGATTGAGGTTCTTAAAATATGATTTTAAATGGAATAATCCTCTTTGTTTTCTACTTCATTATTTTTTTTGTATGACCTTTGTGGTTATGACTCATATCTGATGCATAAAGGAGATTATTTTCTAATTCTGGATTTCCGGGGACAAAAAGGCCTTATTTGCAATTCTTTTCTAATGACAATTATTATAATAATTATAAATAATTTATTAAGCAGCATATTTCAAAACTCGTTTCAAAAGAATAATAACATTACAAGAATATTAAAAAACATTCCGTATGGAAGAATTGGATTTAAAAGGATTTTTTCTTCGAGATATATTGTTATTATTCATTTTAAAATAGTTTTAATGTATATAAAAAATAAATTTCTTTGACGGAAATTTTAAAAAAATTTAGAGATTTTTAAAGAGATTTTAAGAGATTTTAAGCTCTATTTCAGGATATTTTAAAAGGCTACAAAGAATTTTCAAGCGATTTAAAGAAATTTAAGGAATTTCTAGTGATTTTAATAATTATCAGGTCTTTTTTTTAATTTATACCATCTTCAAGAATGTCGATTGACTTAGAAGGATTTTCTGGTTGCTATAAGGTTTTTCTGACATCTTCGAAGAATATAAGGAATTTTCACTGGACTTACAGAAATTACAAATATTTCAAGAAATTTTACTGGGAATTAAAAATATTGTAGGATATTTCAAAAGATTTAAAAGGAAATTTTACTTATAAAATAATATCATTTATTCGAAAATTTTATTCAAAAGACATTTTTTGGAAAGGAATTCTTTGAATAACAACTTTTATATTTGGGAACGTATATGGTATATTGGCACCTCATCTAAACTTTCTGATACACAAAGAAACGCATATAATGTTTAACCAACTAGTTTTGAATTTAAGAATAAACTAACATATATTATACATAAATAAATTCGAAAAAGTGAGAAATTCGAAAATAAGCTACCAAGGTCTACGAACTTATCAACTTGTTCAATTCTCTCATCATTTAATAAAATATTGCATAGCATTTTCTCACTCTTTCTTTCGAACACCATAGTTTTTGTTTTATTTGCGTTAATTTTGAGGCCCATGCTCTTCATGCTTGCATCTAGTTTATTCAACATTCTTT
>NC_046658.1:96690737-96730904 GCF_010883055.1 Belonocnema kinseyi | reverse complement strand
ATCAGCCTTGGAGGAGATTATGTTGAGAAATAAACAAAAAAAATTCTTAAAAACGTTGTTTTTCTTGGTCAGGCCGGAAACTTATCAATCCACCCTCGTATAAGACGAGATGAGATGAGATTTCATGAAAAAAGACGAGAGCTTTTCTCGTTGTTTCTCATTTCTCATAATTCCCTATATTTTGCTGAAAATTCTAAGCATTAATAATCTTTTAAAATAATTTCATACAATTTTAAACAATATAAACATATAATTTTGAAGATTGAATTCATATACATATATTACATCATCGAAAAGATTTTTAGAAGTAAGTCATTGGAATAGGTAAATTTCAATTATAGCTAAACTTTTATTCTATAAATCGTATCCCATATTAAATCGCTTCACTTCAAAGTAAATAATGAATTTATAAACCAATCAATAACATATGAAAAGCATTCAATACATTATTTTTATCGAATCATTCAAATAATTTATATTTTACTTTCAACTCAAAATTACAATTCTAAAAAATGTAATTTATTTTTTTAGTTCGCCTTTTAAACTAATTCCCGGAAAAATTTAAATATATACAACAAGTAATTTTGAAAAATGAATTCAGGTAGTCACACATTTAACGCGTATTAAAGCCGTTAGAATCAATTTAAAATATACATAAGTTGTACTTTATAATATAGCACTGTGGCAGCGCTGCATGGAAAAACTGGTAAACAAAAACAATAATGAATTACTCGGACAATTAATACTCTGCAGTCACAATCGTCCTCTGATTAATGATACTTAAAATACATAAATTGTAGTTTATAATATAACACTAAAGTGGCGCCACGCACTTGGAGAATTTGGACCATAGAAACAGTGTAGTCGATTCCTACTATATATAACACATTACTAAAACCATATAATCCATTCCTACTATCCTAAATTACTACTAAGATGAAGGTTACCACTTTTCATATGGAGGACTAGGGCAGAGTAAAAAATGATCAGATTAGTCGAATCGTTTGAGTTAAGCGAAAAATATTTGTGGGTTGGCACCCGAAAAAAGTCAAATGAATACATTTTGAAATCGATTAATATCTTTTGTTCTCCTTTTTTGTTTTGAAAATTGAAATTGTTTAAAATTTAAAAAAATTTCCCTTTTGCTTCAAAAATTGAGGTGACGGATGCAATAACTCGTCTTCGGCTTGACCCGGCCGACAAATTTTTCTCGTGAAACTTTTTCATTCGATAATTATTACTCAAGATAAACAATAGAAATTTAGAAAATTTTTCGATCAAAAATCTATATATTGTAAAACACAACTCGCGATTATTCGGCCGTTTGTTAATACAAATTCTTAAAATTTGTTTGTTGTATTCTTAATATATAAGCGAAGACTATAAACAACGCACTTTGTTTAAAAAGTAAATATGTTTGTATTTATTCAATATCAAATTGATCCCAAACGAAAACCACGTTTCGCCAACTTCGACCCGTGTAATAGTCATCGAAATAATATTGGTTAAATTAACTTGACGCGAGAAAGTTGTTCACTAGACTTCCAGAATGTTTTTCTGAAAATTTGAAGAAAATTGGTCAAAAATTGTAGAAATTTGCAGCAAGTTGAAGTCAACACTCGGCCGTTGGAGCGCTTTGTTGTTCTTTGCATAATTTCAAATTTTTCGTAAATAGCAAAAAAACAGGATTTTTTGGCGATTTTGACAACTTGCTTGAACCAAGCTTTCAAACACATAAAATGATGGTGCCATTCCGGCAAAACCATATTTTCGTAAGAATAAGCTGATGGAATCATTCTATATACCCCCCCCCCCCCACCTATACGGGGGGGGGTGTTATGCGTGGAGGGGTGATTTGTCAATGGTATCCCTTTTTTTCAGCGATGGGCTAGTAAAGAGTTCGGGAAAGAATGTTTTTCATCTAATTAACATGGGGAGATTTTGAATTTTGGAAAAATTACTCATATTCCAGGGTTTCATCAAAATAAGCCAAGTTCTTGAGAGCTTTAAGAGAAGTGTCTACGAAATAAAACCATACTAATAACTTTCATTTCTAACCCACACCCACCCTCCCCGCAGCGCCCCAAATATAACAAAAAAATTAAAAAACTACATTTTTACGTATTATTGTTACTTTTGAGCAATTTCCGTCGTATTTTTCATGCAAATAATTACTAATGGACAATTTAAATATTTAAAATGACTTTTTAAGTAATTTTCAATTGTTGAAACAAATGTAAATTATTTTTAAAATTATTTATTCCTCACAAATGTAAAAAATAATCGTATTTTCTAATTGAAATGCAATATTTTATTCCTGTTTAGAGTAGTTAATTTTTCTAAAAACATTTTGTAATTATTTAAATAATTAATTGTTGTTTGTTTTCAAAATTTCTAAAATGTTGAATAATTACATAATTCTGATACATATCTTTTAAATTGTAATAAATTTCTATTCGTTTAAACCATTTTATTTATTCAACCAGTTATTTTTCGATCAGTAAAAAAATGAAATAAAATAGAAGACATACAATTAATTACGATTTTAAAAGTATTCATGGAACAATATTAATTTCAGCAAATTATATTTGATTAAACAATTAAAAAGTGGTAAATTTATTCTTTGTATGCACTATACAGTCAGAAACATAATTGTATGTATTCTATTTTATTTCATTTTTTTAGTTACCGAAAAAAACTCCTTGACCAAAAAAAGATTGCTTAAACAAATAGAAATTGATTTAACATTAAAGAAATTGTATCAAAGTTATGTAATTATTAAACAAACGTAGCATAGGTTATTAATTTGAAAAGAAAGTTGATATCTCTGGATCAATTCAATTTTTTTTGAAAGTAAATAATATTTAAATAATTTATATTCGTTTAAACATTTAGAAATTGTTTAAGAAGTCATGGCAAAGATTCATACGAATAATTATTTGTATGAAAAAGACGACGGAAATTGCTAAAAAGTATCAATAATACGTAAAAATGTAGTTTTTTTCATGACTAGGTTACTAATTTTAAAAGAAAGTTGATATCTCTGGATCAATTCTTAGCCATTTTTAAAATAGACCGAAAATAATTATTTAAATAATTACAAAACGTTTTCAGAAAATTTCACTACTCCAATGGCAACATATTTCAATCAGAAAATACTATTATTTTTGTACATTTTTTGGAAATAAATAGTTGTTTGAATAATTTATATTTGTTAAAACATTTCGAAATTGTTTAAAGAGTCACGATAAAGATTCAAATTACCCATTAGTTATTATTTGTATGAAAAAGAAGAAGGAAATTGCTAAAAATTAACAGTAATACGTAAAAATGTAGTTTTTTTATAATTTTGGTTCATAATTGGGGCGTTGCGGGAAGGGTCGGGATGGGTTGGAAATGAAAGTTACTAGTATGGTTTTATTTCGTAGGCACTCCTCTTAAATCCCTAAAAAGCTTGGCACATTTCGCTGAAACCCTGGAAGATGAGTTTAATTTTTCGAAAATTCAAAATTTTCCCCAAGTTAATTAAATGGGATTTGATGTGCCCAGTGGGACGTGTTAATATTTGAATTTCGAAAAAACAAAATACGGATTTTGTTTTTCCAGAAATGAAAACTTTTGGAGGGATGTCTTGCCCTGTACTTCGAAAGCGTTTTTTCTATCATCCTAGTAAGAAGCTTATCGGTAAGCCTTTACCAGAAGTACAAATGTAAAAAAAAACTAAATTGCAATATAAAGTTCTGTTCTTGCGTATTTTGGTGCGATCTATGCCATATGATAACTCTGTGAAGCACTTCACCTTTGGTGATTGCTAGAGACGTTTATTTACGACCTGTGTCGGAACTATGAATTGTTATAAATGACCACAAATAGAAAATTTCAATAAACTGATTTTGTAACCGCAGATACGCATCAAAACGTTAGATTTTATGTCGAGAAAAATCCATATTTCCCTGGCAAGCACTGACGGAAAGCAATTTAATTGTGAAAAGAAAACCAGAGAAGGTACATTCTCTTTTTGGATGCAAAAATGAAACAAACATATCAATTGATCATTTGACCTTCGATTTTGCGAGTTTCGCAAGTATTTGAAGGAACTGTGAGGTAAGTAAATAGTGCTTCTTAGCTTCTGGAATGAAATTGCATAAAAGGAATTAAAACTGATAATTTTTACTGATGAAATACATACTTAAATAAAACTCACTAGATAAAATAAACATATTTTTTTAAATCAGAAAAAATGGCATTAAGAGGCAGATATTACCAGCTGCATAAGTAGTTATACACAGATAAGGATATTAAGAAGGCACATAATATTTGAGAAAAATTCACCGCCTGTTGAAGCAGCTAGGTTCATGCTAAAAAAGTTCCTGGAGTCTGGCCAACGATTAAAGAAAAGAAAAAAAAAGAAAAATTGTGCGAAACTAAGTATTCCACTACTCACTCAGCTACTTATAATGGACATAGATTTCCTTTAATATTTTTCATGGTTGAATTCACAAAAAGATGATATTTATGCTTCAAGGATAGTCTATCATATCAATTCCTCCAATGCCAATTCATTAGCGTAGCTTGTCTTTTACAGGTATTTTCTTAAAGAACATTACTAAATTAAAATTCATATCTGAAATACATTTAATCAAAAGTGCAATTTCCACTTTCAGATGTGCTAAAACAGCAAAACTGGGAAATTACTTTGAATTGTATATAAAATGGTTTCTTATCGTAAAGTCTAAAAAGGATTGTCTGCAGTTGAGCAGTTATACCATATGTGGTTATATTTAAGATACCATTGATATTTCAAGTCTCAAATATATTATAAAATACATCCGCCATAAAAAAAGCTGGTCAATGATTATGTTTCCGTGTGTTAAAATCCGGCATATATTTTTTCTGTGTTCCATTCTTGTTGCTCAAGCATTAGTTTACGAATCTAAATGGATCAATTATCTCGTCAAGTACATTAAGAAAGATTTGAGAATTTCTCAAGCTGTTTTTATCATCGATGACAACTTTCATAATCTAACCATCAAGATTGATAGTATCGTACAAAATGTTCAGTCGAATATTCCTAGTCAGGTGATCAGTTTACAGAAAGCCACTCGCTCCAGAGCCGGAATTCTAAAGCAGGAACAAGCTTCTCAAGATCTTCAATCCACCACTTTGTTCATTGCGATTCTGCTTGTACAGAACAACGTAGAAAGCTCACCGTTTCCTGAGTCAACACAATTGCTTATCGATTTGTCAGCTCATCAGACGAGACCAAAATTTTTGAAGATAGTCTTTTCCCTAAAAAAAGGACTTAACTTCAAGGAATTATTACAGAAGATGTGGTCAAATAATTTTTTGGATATAACAATCCTTGAGGTTATCGCCAAACGAACGAAAAACAATTTCTCACCCTGGAATCCTAGTAGAAGCATTCAGGTGCATCACTTGAATCCCTTCACTGGCATCTACGCCAAACAAAAGTACGGAGAGAAAATCAAGATATTTCCTAATACATTGCAGGATCTAAACGGCTTCCAAATGAAGGTGGGCTCCTTTGATTATCTCCCGTATGTCAACGTCAAACGAAACTCAACAGGACACCCAATTTCGGTATCTGGGCCAGAAGCTTTAGTTGTAAAAGCTCTTTCGAAAGCGATGAATTTCGACATTTCAGAAGTTTCGTCTCAAAAAGAATGGTGGGGTCGCTGGTCATGTGAGAATACAAGCATATTAACTGGATTCTTAGGACAACTTCGAGACAACAAAATTCGTTTCACTACCAACCAAGGAATACTAACGTACAATTGTGCTTCACAGTCCAGTCGAAGTACTGGATCAATACGGTATAGCGCATTGATACTCAAATCAAAAACAAATAAGCGATGTCTGTCACTTTCAATAAAATGGCTATACATGGTATTATTAATCGTACTCATTTGGCTCATGACTCGCCTGTTAAAATTCGACCCTTACTACTGGTCTTTGTTAGACATAATACAAGCAATGTTAGGATTTTCAGTACCTAGAGAACCTCAAAGATCGGCTGAAAAAATCGTGTTTGCTACTGTTCTGATCGCGTTTTTAATATTCTCTTCTACCATATTCACGATATTAACCGAAATGCAAACAACAAAAGATTCAGATGTGGTAATTAATTCATTAGAAGATTTGAACAAAACGAATCTCGTTCCTACAATGCCGGTAATATTTTACAATGTATTGAAAAGAGGAAGTGATCACATTATTGAAACATTGTTGAACAAGTCCAAAATTAATGTCACCCGTGCAAAATGCATAGAGATGTTGTTGGACCACAAACACGTTGCTTGCATAGATAGAGAAACGACGTCCGAAATGTTCATTACAAGTCACTTTAATGAAGATGGTCAACATGTGATGAAACTCGTCAAACAAACCTTCGGCCACTATGAGAAAGGTATGCTATTTGAGCAAAATTCACCGTTCGTTCGAGCAGCTGACAAGATTTTGATAAAGTTACTGGAATCCGGTTTGAACAATCACTGGCACAAAGCTCTATCCTTTTCATCAATAAAACTCGAAGAACCAATAATGGAGAATGAACAAGAATCTGTGAATCTAATAATTCCACTGCTCATTGTTTTAACTACTGGATATGGACTTTCCATTGTGGTTTTCATGATCGAATATTTAGGGGAAAAAATGCAGAAACTTACATTTAAGTGTAGAGCCTTCATTCTATTTCGGAGTTTTTTCTAAACTAATAACTTCAGCAAAAAAATGCGATATGGAGCACTATTGGCACCAACGATATAAAATAAAGAAAAAGAATGACAAATAAGTCATTGTTTTTAATCTTAAGCCACCTTCTTAATATTTAGAATTGCTGTAAAAAAGTTAGAAGCTGTATTGCAGCACTCACTAAAAAGGGCTTGAAGTTTTAAGGATAATCAAGAACTTTCTGTGTAATTGTTGAACTAGAAAAAATCTTTTGATAAGGTGGATAGAATTAAGCTTTAAGGAGTTGTGAAAAAGTATGGCATCAATATTTGGCTCCTAAAAGCAAGAAAAACAATATATGGAAGGCAGCAAAGCAAGTGTACGGGTGAATGAATAAGTTTCTAAGAATGATCCTCTTCAACGAACAGGAGGTGGATCTCGGGACAGTGAAGATACGTGGGTTGGCGTTTGCAGATAAAAAGGTTAAACATAAGTTGATACGTGGGTAAGAAGGTTATCGGCAGCGGAATGCTATTGCACAATCAGTCAGTTTGCCTGTTTTTGTGTGATCTGTGACATATATTAGCGTTTTGAGGTTTTTCGCTTGTGGTGATTGGCTAGAGAGATTAATTTGCGATCTATGTCGGAGCATTGTTACGAAATGGACGTGTTATGTACTTAAATTCCAGCAGTAAAAGGAGGCTAGAACTGAGTAAATTGGGTTTACCCTAGAAGGGATTTGGAATTAAACTTTTTTTCTCTCTTTCATTCAATCTCAGACATTTTTTTGAAGTTAACCGTTCATTCTTGTGTAACTTAAAAATAAGAATGACTCTATGTTAATTAGTTTCACTAGAAGGTTTTTGAAGTGAGTCATTAATAATTTCAAAATAAAGCATAAAAATGTTATGATATTACTCACTATTCAAAATTGTAAACAGGTTTGTATAGAATTTTGTAAAGTCAAATATTCAAATCAAAATATTATAATATTAAAACTTTGTGTACAATTTGCTCAAAGAATAAAATTGACTTTTGCATCTTACTTTTCCACATAAATTCCTGTAAAATGAATCAATAATTTCATCCTTGTTTTCATACTTTAATTGCATTTGTCAGTTCTTCGATAGTTTTATCTACACTCGGACTTCAGTTTGAGTACGAGTTTGGTTCTGTCCTTCGACTTACATGGGGGTTCACTGAACGTAAACATCAGAGCCGTATGAACTGAGAGTGAACCTGCGCATTTGGACGCAACATGACGCAGTTATCCAATTAGGCCGTTAAGGCACAACGGTTCATCGCTATGCTACTGTTTCGTCACGCTTCAGTGACCATGGACGACCTCTCCTTCGGCTCCGCGGCTCCCCTCATGCAAAAACTGCCGCGTGGGGTTAATTTTCGGAACGCACGGATTGGATTTGCTGAAATCGGAGCCCGAGTATATTTGTATTTTTTCTTCACTAGAGAACTCATAATTCGATTCCTGAAAGCAAAACCTAATAATTACTAAATTACAAATTATTTATTATATTTTCACGTTTTGAAAATAAGGGTAGCTACATTTTTCAGTTCGTTATTACGAAGAAAATTATGAAACTACAATTTGAATTTGTTTGTACAATATAAAAAAATATGTTTATGATAATATTCCATAAAAAAATAAAAAAGTAAAGCCGGAAATATATTTAACAAATTGATATTATTTTTTTGGAATTTCTTTTTATTTTAATTCTGTTATAAATATAAAACACCTGATTTTAGTTTTCTGGACAAGAAACGAGAATTCTAGGTTAATTTAAAAGATCTGTACCTCCTTCCCCCCATTACTCTTATCCACACTGAGTGGGTCACGCCAGCCCCGAAATTAAAATAGCTCAATGGAATAATAATAACATTAATTAAGAAAAGGCAATAATAAAATCAATTTATTATATGTATATAATTTATATACATACAGACACACATAAATTAAAAATTGGAGAGTATACATAAGATTTTAAAACGCTTGTCGCTTCCCGAGGATTGTCATGGCGCCCCTGGAGCCAGTGCTGGGGGGCCAGAGCATGCGGCACGGTGGCGATGGTGAGTTGTGAGATGGTTAGTGGATCTCAATAATCAAACAACTGGCCAGCAAGAACATTTTTGAGAGATGGTAAGCAGTGGAACATCAACTGTGCCTGCTGAGGATGCTTTGGCTAGAGTCAGCTATTTGCAGCCAACAACTTCGACAGAAATAACGTGGGAAAGCATCAAGTGGGATACCACAGTGAAAGAAGAATTGGTGCGTCTCTATTACGAAAGTGCAAAGCTTGAAACAAAAATAGAAAAAGGATAGAATTTAAGAACGAAATTTGCTGCAAAATATCCTAATTTCCAGAAAGTTTCACTAAGAGTTCTTATCGCTTAGGCGAAGGACATCAGGACTAATCTACACATCACAGAAGACCGAGCAATAGAGATTAAACAACAGGTTGATTTGGCGTATAAAAACGACGCCAATAAACATCAGTTAGAGGAAGCCGCGTCATACAGTCCAGCAGGGGTATCGATATTCATTCTCAACCTATTCATGATCCAACACCAATACATCCTCCAGAGGTGGATGGCCTTATACAACCCCAGGCAGAAGCAGAGGTTGAGCCACCAAAAAAGCGACGAAAATTGGCATACCATATGAACAGCGATATTATGCGCCTTTATTTTTTGGCAGAGAAATGTGAGCAAAGTGTGAGAAGAGAACATCATAGACTCTTCTCACTTAAATACCAAAAGCTAGCTACAAAAATAAATTAGCAAAATCTGGCAGATAAAAATACTCAATATCAATAAACAGATTGCTTTCGGCTGTTAAAATATTTTCTATCAAAATGGAAGTGTAATAGGAGTTTCCTATTCCTGAACTTCCTTTGGAAAATGTAAACAACGAAGACTTGATTGAAGCTAAAGACATAGATGTTAGGGATAATGAACATTATGTACCAGATCCATTAGAATTACATCCGGATAATAATAACGATGATATGAATGATAATGAATGATATGAGCCCACACTAAGGCATTCTCTGCCCAAAATGAACATCACAAATGATCTGCGTGCACTAATAGAATAGCTCACTATTTTAACAGCAAACAAAATGGTGCGATTTACAGCACTATCTGTAAAGCAGATCTTGACTACACGCCCTTAAATTTTTCCTGAGATGAGACCTTGAATATTAGGGCAGAAACCATAGAGGCATTAGAAATACAATGGAGGTAGAAAGCTATACAGGGCGAGTAACCCAAAACGTTAAATCAACATGAAATAAATCGTGTGGCATCCAATATTTGGCTAAGCAAGGGTCAGCACCAGGAATTATCGCAAATACGTGTTACAATAAGACGTGGTTGACCGGTGCCGATTATGTGGAGATACCAACGAATCCATCGAGCACATTATTGATGGCTGTCGCGTAATGGCTGAGAGAGAATATACGCACAGACATAATGATGTAGCGGGCATTATACATTAACAACTTTTCCTAAACCTAGGACTCTTAAAAAATGGATGCCTTTCCGTAGATACATTCCAATGCCCGTTTTATAATCGAAGATTACATCTGATATTGGGTTGTGACTATCCAAACGAATCATTATATCCCGGCCAATCGACCTGACATCGTGATGCGAGAAAAAAAAGGTGGAAGAGTCTACATCATAGACATTGCTTGTCCGCTCCAAAGAAATTTACAGTCAACTCATACAACCACGATCCACAAGTATAGCGAGTTAAGGCATGAAGTAAAGACCATTTGGCGGAATGTGAATCATGCATCTATGCAACCCGTTGTGATTTCGGCTACAGGCAATGTGCACGCTAGATGCACTGAACATCCTGAACATTTAGGAGTCAGTAGGGTATTGACAGCAGCTCAGAAGGCGGTTTTATTAAACATCTGTCGCATTGTAAGAAACTTTCTTGACCATCAGGAAGTGAGCGACTAAAAATCCGCGGAGTGGCAGATGGTAGCTCTAAGAAAGCATCCATAGGTGACTGTTGTCACCTTCAGCGCTCGTGGCTGCTCGTAATTGTATACCTACATACAACATCATCGCCGCGTTGCATTGGGCTAACTCCACAATGCAACGAATTATGCGGTTACGTCACCAGTATCGCGCAGTACTACTCACGATAGGCTTCAATCGGACCGAACTGAGGGTATGACCAGGCAACGGCTTCGGACAAAAGCAAGAACATCATTTTAAATGGTCGGACCAACTCAGGAAGGACATACTTACCCATTGACAAGAAAGCTCACCGACGTGAAGAGAATATATGCAAAGGTTGCATAAACGTTGGATCAATATGCACCCGGAATATGCTCATAAAACACGCCAGTATTTAAGAAATCAGGTATCCTTATTACGTAACGGGGAATATGAAATTCTTTATTAAGAAGAAGAGCGAAATTCTCCAGAGAACGTACCACTCGTTCCAGCAAGACCACCGTTGCAGATAGCCAATAATGGCAACATAAGAAATGGATTTGCACCCTGAATATACGTACACGTACCAGTTGCATCGGGGTTGGTTGCTATGGTAACTATAATATATCAAATAAAATTGACATTTTGAACATCGTTAATTTCTAAACGATTACTTAATAAAATTTAGAGAGCCTATTTTCGTAACTAATATCTTGAAACTGACCTGATGATTTCTAAAAATATTCATTACATTTCTGTTAGCAGTTTATATTATTTTAAATATCGGTTTTTTATATTAAATATTTGTTTATTTATTAATAAATACATTTGATTAAATAGTACATTTTATTAAAGAGTAAAGAAGTTATGTTAGTTCATAATATTTCAGAGATTAGTTTTTTATTGTTCAAACTTTTTTTATTACGTAAATCAAAATGGATGCAAGAACGAAATAGATTTCTTGATCCAAGGCAAATCGCCTAATCTATGATAGTAACATATTGTTATGAAATGTACTGAAGATATAGACATTTATAAAATTTAAAACATCTATTTTAAACAGAAAAACTTTTTTCTTCAACACAATTCCAAGTTCATACAAGAATAGGAAAGACACCTTGATTCAAAAGGCTTTTTCATTTACCTATTTGTATTTCCTCATTTTGACTTCCTCTATAAAGAAGCAAATATATTTGCTAATAAATTAAAATAAGGAAGCAAAATACTCATCAATGAATCCTTAATATTTGTAATTTTCAAGGGTTCCGTGGTTAATTTTTGGGTCCATATCACGTCATATGCGACAAGCCTCTTTGCGGCAAGTCACCCAAGCGGCATATCACATCTGAGGCATGTGTCTTCTGCGGCGTGTCACATCTGCGGAATGTCTCATCTGCGGTATGTCACAACTGCGGCATGTCACAGCTGCGGCATGTCACATCTACGGCATGCCTCATCTGCGGCATGTCACAACTGCAGCATCTCTATCCAGCGGCTTCTCTCCCGCGCGGAATTTCTCACAGTGGAATTGTCATTTTTGGGGCATCTCTCACCAGTAAATATTCTCCCAGTGGCATCTCTTCCTTCCAAAAAATGTTTAATATCCATTTAAAAATGACTGAACTGAGGCAAGTCTCCCTGAACTAATTGTCTTCCCGGTGGCATCGCTCCCCCGGAAAAAATTTTCGGGTACATATTAAAATAATAAAACTGCGGCAAGTCCGGGAGGCTTGCCGCAAGAAATATTTTTAAGCACTTCCAAAGATGACGTAACTGCGGCAAGCCTTCCCAGCGGCATCTCTCACCCGAGAAATCTTGTAGAGTACTTCCAAAGGTGAAACAACTGCAGCAACTCTCCCCAGCGGCATCTCTCCCCAAGAAAATTTCGTAAGAACTTCTAAAAATGGCAAAACTGTGGCAAGTCTCTCTAGCGGCATCTCTTCCCAAAGAAAATTTTTTAAGTACTTTCAAAGAAGTCAAAACTGCAGCAAGTCTCTCCAGCGGCATATATCCCCCAAGAAAATTTGTTAAGTATTTCTAAACATGGCAAAACTACGGCAAGTCTCCCCAGCGGCATCTCTCTCCCGAAAAATCTTGTAGAGTACTTCCAAAGGTGAAACAACTGCAGCAACTCTCCCCAGCGGCATAACTCCCCAAGAAAATTTCGTAAGAACTTCTAAAAATGGCAAAACTGCGGAAAGTCTCTCCAGCGGCATCTCTCCCCCAAGAAAATTTTTTAAGTACTTTCAAAAAAGTCAAAACTGCAGCAAGTCTCTCCAGTGGCATATATCCCCTAAGAAAATTTGTTAAGTATTTCCAAACATGGCAAAACTACGGCAAGTCTCCCCAGCGGCATCTATCACCCAAGAAAATTTATTAAGTACTTCCAAACATGGCAAAAATGCGGAAACTCTCTCAAGCGGCATCTCTTTCTCAAGAAAATTTTGTAAGCACTTCTAAAAATCGCAAAAGTGCGGCAAATCTCCCCAGCGGCATCTCTTCCCCAAGAAACATTTGTAAGCACTTCTAAAAATGGCAAAAGTGCGGCAAATCTCCCCAGAAGCATCTCATCCCCAACACATTTTCTAAGTAGTTTTAAAGGTGGAAAAACTGCAGAAAGTCTCTCCAGCGACATCTCTCCACAACGAAAATTTTGTAACGACTTCTAAAAATGCAAAACTGCGGCAAGTCTCCCCAACGGCATCTTTCCACTAATAAAATTTTGTAAGGAATTCTAAAAATGGCAAAAATGCGGCAAGTCTCCCCAGAAGTTTTTTTATCTTACTTGCCGCAGTTTTTCCAACTTTTGAAGTAGTTAAACATTTGTATAGGGATAGAGGTGTCGCTGGAGAGACTTGCTGCACTTTTTCGATTTTCAGAAGTCCTTATTAAATTTTCTTGGGGGAGAAATGTCGCTGGGGAGACTCGTCGCAGGTTTTTCATCTTTAAAACTACTTAGACAATTTGTTGGGGGAGTGATACTGCTGGGGACACTTGCCGCACTTTTGCTATTTTTAGAAGTGCATACAAAATTTTCTTGGGGGGAGAGATGCCGCTGGGGAGACTTGCTGCAGTTGTTTCACCTTTGGAAGTACTTAACAAGTTTTTTCGGGAGAGAGATACCGCTGGGGAGGCTTGCCGCAGTTACGTCATATTTGGAAGTGTTTAAAAATATTTCTTGGGGGAGAGATGCCACTGGGAAGACTTTTTGCTGTTAGGAGATGCCGCAGATGTGAGAATTAGTCCCGGGAGGCTTGCCGCAGTTTTAATATTTTAATATGTACCCGAAAATTTGTTCCGGGAGAGAGATACCACCGGGAAGACAATTAGTCCAGGGAGACTTGCCTCAGTTCAGTTATTTTTAATTGGACATTAAACATTTTTGGAAGGGAGAGATGCCACTGGGAGAATATTTACTGGTAAGAGATGCCGCAAAAATGTCAATTTTACAGTGAGGAATGCTGCGAGAAAGAGAAGCCGCTGGGTAGAGATGCCGCAGTTGTGACATGCCGCAGATGAGGCATGCCGTAGATTTGACATGCTGCATTTGTGACATGCTGCAGATGAGACATTCCGCAGATGTGACAAGCTGCAGATGTAACAAGCCGCAGATGTGACATGCCTCAGATGTGACATGCCGCAGGTGTGACTTGCCGCAGAGAAACTTGCCGAATGTGAAATGATATGGACCCGGCAAATATAAAAAATTTGTAATACGTAAAAGTTGATTTTTCATTAAACATATTTAATAAATGTTGTCTTCTTTCAGTATTCGGATAAAACAAAGATTATTTTACACGAATGAAATTGTAACTAAAAAAAAATAAACATTTTATATTTAAGGTATGTAGGTAAACAATGACAATCTAAAGTTGCGCATTTCAAACAATCTTAAAAGTATACATAAAATTACTACAAGAGCAATAAATAAGGTAAAATAGAATTTCAAAAACATAGTTGGATTCGCCTCAGCAATATCTCTCAGAGTATTTTTAGTTATGGATAAA
Organism: Belonocnema kinseyi; assembly: GCF_010883055.1. NCBI lineage: Eukaryota > Metazoa > Arthropoda > Insecta > Hymenoptera > Cynipidae > Belonocnema > Belonocnema kinseyi. The sequence goes on along the minus strand of NC_046658.1, from coordinate 96,716,238 downwards.
AATGATTTTTTAAACAATAACATTGTTATAAACAATTCGGGACTTATTATAAACTAATCAGCCAGAAACAAATTTTAAGCATAAAGTAGATTCTTCAATAAAATGCCCCTAGAATTTTTTTAAATACTGTGAAAAAATACTTATTTACCCAAATACAAGTTTCCTAACAATATATTACGTTTTTAATGGTTTAATGTACAATACTTTAAACTAACACTATTCTGAAAAAGATAACATTATTTTCGATTCTGATAAACGAATTATAGTAAAAAAAATCAACTCAACATTGTTTTCATTTCCTCCACTCTCACTCAATAAAGCATGTGCATATAATCTTTGGACAAATAGCTGTACATTGTTCTTTATGTTCATTGTTCCTGCATTATTGTTAAAACAAATAATGAATATTATAAAAATTATATTTGTTTAACAAATATGTTTTTTAATAATTAAAAAAATCCTAGATTTGTGGCTGAGACGTATCCACCGATTTCCTTAGATTTTTTTATGGAACAATATAACAATGCTTAAATTGCAGTTTTTACATTCAAAATAATATAGTTTCATTCCATAATGTTCGAAGAACACTGTTCGCTTGTCATTTGTGGTAAATTTGGAATGTAAAGCAGATATGAATCGAACTATGTATCTGGTTTCTTGACAGGAAATTACTTATATTTAAATAAATTTCTAAATTTTCGAATCGATATGTATAGCTGAATTCAGGGTCGTAACGGTCCATCATTTGAGTTTAACAGGAAAACATTTTTTATCTTAGACCAGCTTTCTATCGTTGAAACGTCTTATCTATACTTTAATCAATAATTTTCAAACTTCAAATTTATTCATTTATTTTCAACAGTTTTTTTGATTAAATTATCAGCTTATGCAATCACAAAAAGTGTACGTAATCGGTTTTATTGTAGAATATATAATCTTGCTAAAATCTATACTTTCAAAGCTTTTCTTTGCAATTTATAAAGTTCTCTTGTGTACAATCTTAGTACATCTGAAAATACAAAAACACTTTCAATATTATAGAAAATAAATAATAATATTATAGTATTGTACAACTACAAATTTGTAAAAAAATTAGAATATAAACATGAAAAAATTGTAATCTGATTTTATACCTGCACCATAAAATTCAAAGGCCATAGATTTTATGTGGAGAAAATGAAACAATATTTCCTTGACGGACGCAGTCGAAAACTAAATTTATCAGGAATAAGAAACTAAAAAAGGTAAACTCTTTTTTACTGTGACCCAGAAATTAAAGAAATATATCGAGCAACCATTTGACATTGAATTTTGAGAATTTCTCAAGAATTTGAAGAAACTATGAGGTTAGAACTAGATAAAAAAAGTATTAATTTACTCAAAAGAAATTGTTTGAATAAATTAATCATTTTTATTCATGACATTTATTTAAACAAGAAGAATCTAAAGTTCTGTTCATATCAAACAATTTTAGAAGTATAAAATAATTTCCTAATAGAGATCAGAAAAAAAATTGGTTGAATCAACAACATTTTTGTTGACTCAATCATAGGCTACGATTATTATATGGAAGAGAAAATATTTGGTTGAACCAACTAAATATTTTGATTGTTTTAACCAAATATTTTGGTAGACGATACATTTGTGTCATTTTTTCAAAAATATTGAGAAAAAACCTTTTAAAAAATAAACTCAAAAAATTCAACTTGTGTAAATTTGTTGATAGATAAGAAAAATTGGACTTTGGGGCACAAATATAGTAATTCAAGGCCACCTACATGAAGAACGATATCACACAACAAGTTTATAATATTTAAAAAATACATGGCATGTTCAAGCAGCTGATTTTATTTGAATGAAGTTCGGAGAATCTGAGCGATAATTCCAGGAAAGAGAACGAGAAACTCCATTAATGTTTATGATTGAGATGAAGTGCACGTAACTAATTCTTTAAGGTTATGTCTTTTAAACTAACCGTGTTCATTCTTCAAACTAGAATCCATTGACGCCGCTTGTGTTTGTATAGCTATTCTTGAAAAAAGCATTTCTAAAGTATAACATTTATTTTTTTATTGATTTTCTTAAAAGAGCAACATTTGTGTTCAAATGTTCTAAAGCGACAGGGCTAAAAACATTACTTCGAACTGTATGTAAAATATTTCATTATCGTACAGTGAAAAAAGGATAGTCTGCAGTCGACCCTTTCAAATAGTTTTGTCAATTGTGGTCGTAGTTTGGATATAGTTACTATTTTAAGTCGAAAATATTATGTAAAATGCATGTAAAGTAGAAAAAAGCAGGACAATAATCATGTTTCTGAATCTCAAAATCAAGTTTATCATATGTTTCTTAAATTTCGTCATTATTACTCATGGATTACTTCACGAATCAAAATGGATCAATTATCTTCTGAAGTGCATCAAGAAGGATTTAAAAATTTCTCAAGCTGTGTTTATCATCGACGAAAACTTTGACAATCAAAGCATCAAAATTGAGAGTATTCTACGAAAAGTACAGGCGAATATTCCCAGTCAGGTAATAAGTTTACAGAATGCCATCCTTTCCAGAACCGGAATTCTAAAGAAGGAACAAGTTTCTCAAAATCTGCAATCCACGACATTATTCATCGCGATTCTGCTTGTACAAAACAACCTAGAAAGCTCATCATTTTCTGAATCAACACAATTACTGACTGATTTATCAGCTCGTCAAATCCGACCAAAATGTTTGATGATCGTCTTTCCCCAAAAGGAAGAACTTACCTTCAAGGAATCATTGCAGAAAATGTGGTTGAAGAATTTCTTGCATGTTACAATCTTGGAGGTAAGCGAAAAACCATCGGAAATAAATCATTTTCCCTGGCATCGTATTAGAAGCATTACTAAGGTGCATAACTTCAATCCCTTTACTAGTATATATGTAAAGGAAAACTACGGGGACAAAATTAAGTTATTTCCAAATACATTGCGTGATCTAAATGGTTTCCAAATGAAAGTAGGCTCCTTTAATTATCCCCCGTATCTTAACGTCAAGCGCAACTCAACTGGACACCCGATTCTAGTTTCTGGACCAGACAATTTATTTGTGAAAGCTCTTTCGAAGGCGATGAATTTCAGAATATTACAAGTACCAGCCCAAGAAGAAAGGTGGGGTCATTGGACATGTGGAAACATAAGCATGTCATATGGATTTATAGGACAACTTCAAGGTAATAAAATTCGGTTCACCACCAACCAAGGAGTATTATCATTTAACTGTTCTATAGAATCAAGTCGAAGTACCGGAACAATACGGTATAACGCATTGATACTCAACTCGAAAGAGAATAAGCGATCTCTGTCACTCTCAATGAAATGGTTATATTTAGTAGTATTAATTGTACCAATCTGGCTTATGACTCGCTTGTTGAAATTTGACATTTACTACTGGTCTTTGATAGACATAATACAAGTAATATTAGGATTTTCAGTATATAGAGAACCTCAAAGATCAGCTGAAAGAACTGTGTTTGCCACTGTCCTAATCTCGTTTTCGATATTCTCTTCTACCCTTTTCGCGATTGTAACTGATATTAAAATAACTAAAGATCCAGATGTGGCAATCGATACATTAGAAGATTTGAACAAGTCGAATCTCGTTCCTATGATGACAAAGTCAGTTTACCTTGTATTGCAAGAAGGAAGTGATCACGTTACAAAAGCTTTGTTGGATAAATCCAGAACTGTTGTTAGTCGTGAAGAATGCCGAAAGATGCTATTAGAGCATAAGAAAATTGCTTGCATTGATAGAGAAAGCACCTCTGAATTATTTATGCAGAGTCATGTAAATGAAGATGGTGTTCATGCCATGAAAATCATCAAAGAAACCTTTGGCTACTATGAGAAGTCTATGCGATTTGAGAAGAACTCACCGTTTGTTCGGGCAGTTGACAAGATTTTGATAAGGTTACTTGAATCAGGTTTAAATAAACACTGGGACAAACCTCTATCGTCTCGATTAATAAAATCTAAAGAACCGATAATGGGGAAAGAACAAGAATTGGCAAATTTAGTCATTCCACTGCTCATCGTTATGTCTGCGGGATATGGGCTCTCCATTCTAGTTTTCATGGTCGAATTGCTAAGGGAGTACGTGGAGAAATTTTCATTCAAGTGTGTAGCATTTATTCTCCCAGAGAATGTCTCATAAGATAATACCTTAAGCAGAGCCTCAACCAGGTATAAGTCATCCTTGTAGCACTTAGATTAGAGTGATCAAATTACAACTTATTTTGTAACCTATTATCCATAGGGTAATACCTAAAAAGCAACTGAGGGCCAGGTGGAAATCGCTACCTGTATTCACTTTTATTAACCGAAATTATGAGGCGAAAGATTAACTGAACCAACGTGAAATACAGAAAATTCTTATACTCACAACTAAAGTTCAGCCGAAAAGGTTAACTACCATTGCAGAGACTTTTAAATCTGAAATTATTGTAAAGTTTACCGTTTATTATTACACTGCTCATATCTCAGAAAAAAACATCTAAAACTCAAACGTTTATTACTGGGCAATTTCTAAATTGGAATTATTAACTGTTTTTTGACTCCGTTGATATAATAACGATTAAGTAGCAAATCACTGTGGTAATAATTTAGTAGTAACCACTGTGAAATAAATCAGTTACCAAACAAAGTGGCAGAGCAATTTTTATCGCTTTTTTCAAATATTATTTTTTCAACGAAAGTGGACAAATGTTTTTGTTTATCTGTAGCTAAATAAAAGAGCTACTTTAATCAGAATATAGCAAAAAATAATGTTAATTATCACTGAAAATAAATTGAAAAATTGATGTAATCTATTACCTATTCATAAATCACGTGACGCAAATTTTCACAAATTTTGACCACCTTCCCTTCTTCCTATGTGAAACTTTTTCAAAATACTTTTTAATTAATAACCTACATTCAATACCTATTGAGTAATCCAAAATCGATACAAGCCAAATCATATTTACAAATTAAGAAGTAACGTTGACAGTTGTATATATTTCAAAAGCAAAAAATTTGAGTATTTCTAAGATTTTTCTGATATGGAAATAAACGTAAGATATTCAAAAAATGGAACAACTCTAATTTACAGATTGTTCGGAGTAGCCCTTTAAGCAGTGATTGAATATCTTGATATAATAAAAAATAATTTAATGAAAGTTTTCGTTGCCGCTTGTCACGACATTCATCTAAATGTATCATATTCCCAAATGTTGATTACACGAATGATTTAATATCACATATATTCTTCAATTTATTTGTTTCTTTAGTAAATAGAAGTATTTTAGGTTTTAATGAAAACTATATTATTTTATTACTCAGGCAATCATTATCACAATCGTGCAACGCTCATCTTAAAAATATATATAATCTCTCTACACGTGGGCGTTTGCATGAAAAGGGAGGTCCCGGAAGCTGGAATTACAACATTGTCATATTGATGTGGGCACTATGCCATAATTTAGTGCCTATTTAGTGCTAATTTATGCTGTAGAAAAAATTTTTTGTGTCCGGTAATTTTGGCCAAAAACATGTAACAATGCTAGTTTCAGCTGAAGCCACAACTCCGGTATGCGAAACTCGAAAACTATTAGTGGTTTCAAATTCTCCTTTGCGCAGGAATTTAGTGCTAATGAAGTGCTCTAGATTTATGCCTCGCAAAAAATCCGGGCACTTTTTTTTACCAAAAACGTGTAGTAATGCTGGCTTTAGGTGACTCTGGTATTCGAAACTCGGAAACTATTAGTGGTATCAAAATCTGCTTTGCGCAGGAATTTAGTGCTAATTAAGTGCTAATATATTCAGCAAATACTAAATATTGTGCCCGGTAATTTTGATCAAACACATGTAGTAATGCTAGCTTCAGGTGACTCTGGTATGCGAAACTCGGAAACTATTAGTGGTATCAAGATCAGCTTTGCGCAGGAAATTAGTGCTAATTAAGTGCTCTGGATTTATGCCTTGCAAAAAATCCGGGCACTTTTTTTTACCAAAAACGTGTGGTAATGCTGGCTTCAGATGATTGGTGTTGTGAAACTCGGAAACTATTAGTGATATCAAGATCTGCTTTGCGCAGGAATTTAGTGCTAATTAAGTGCTCTGGATTTATGCCTTGATAAAATCCGGGCACTTTTTGTTTACCAAAAACGTGTAGTAATGCTGGCTTCAGGTGACTCTGGTATGCGAAACTCGAAAACTATTAGTGGTATCAAGATCTGCTTTGCGCAGGAATTTAATGATCTTGATACCACTAATAGTTTCCGAGTTTTGCATACCATAGTCACTTGAAGCCGGTACTACTACACGTTTTTGGTAAAAAAAAAGTGCCCGGATTTTTTGCAAGGCATAAATCCAGAGCATTTAATTAGCACTAAATTCCTGCGCAAAGCAGATCTTGATATCACTAATAGTTTCCGAGTTTCACAATACCAGTCACCTGAAGAAAGCATTATCACACGTTTTTTGGGGAAAAAAAGTGCCCGGATTTTTTGCAAGACATACATTCAGAGCACTTAATTAGCACTAAATTCCTGCTCAAAGCTGATCTTGATACCACTAATAGTTTCCGAGTTTCGCACACCAGATTCACCTGAAGCTAGCATTACTACATGTTTTTGATCAAAATTACCGGGCACAAAATTTAGTTTTTGCAGTATATATTAGCACTTATTTAGCACTAAATTCCTGCACAAAGCAGATCTTGATACCACTAATAGTTTCCGAGTTTTTCATACCAGAGTCACCTGAAACCAGCATTACCACACGTTTTTGGTAAAAAAAAGTGCCTGGATTTTTGCAAGGCATAAATCCAGAGCAATTAATTAGCACTAAATTCCTGTGCAAAGGAGAATTTGATACCACTAATAGTTTCCGAGTTTCGCATACCGGAGTTGTGGCTATAAGCTAAAAAGCGAATCACTGTTGAAAGTTTGAAGTTGGAACTGTGACAACACATTTTCCGAGAAAAACTTATCTAAACTTGCAATATTTTTTCTTTGCACATAAAACAATGATTCACTAGAGGTACGAGTATCAGCCCCAACTCAAACCCAAAAATTATAATTTTGACCTTAACTTAGAAAGAGGCTAAAATCTGCTAAACTTGAACCGGCCAAAAGGTCCCTTTGCATGCGGAAGCTCACACATAATAAAAAAGTTATTTCTTCTCCTTATGTAATTTTCCTTGCCATTGTCAAGTTTTTACCTTCTACCCATTCTCACACTGAAATAGTAAAATTGATTTGAGAGCTTATGCTTTTTCCAGCTATTTTGAATGATTTGAATGATATGACATATAAGTTATAAATGATTGACATTTAATTAATTTGTGGGTTTTGCATTTTGGCCAGTATCACCGATACAATGGGGCACGGTGGCCGTTATATTACTGTCGGTTTATTTCAATAATATAAACATTGTTGAACAAAAAATATACAGTATAACAATTCTTCAGCGTATAATTTGACGAAAAAAATGCTCGAGACATGATCAAGGCTAAATCCAGACTTTCTTATCATTTAAAGTAAAGTATATGGCAAAACTTATTTACAACAATTTGCTTCCTGAAAATTTTATTCAATGTGCATCTATCTGTAATTGCCTTTAACAGATATCTTGTTTAACAACAAGAAGAAAGACTTTGCACAGTTTTAATACAAATTTTTAAAAGCATTAAAAAATTATTGTGAAATAATTTATTGAATTCAGATTTTAATATAGGCACATGCAAATTTTTAAACTTAGTAGTAACTATAAAATTCGGGGCATATCAAAATGCGAAAATAAACTAAAAAATTGTTCAGAATTGTATGTTTATACGATAACTTCTTAACACTTCAAGTCTTTAAAAATAAGCTGCAGTGCTTAATATCTACAATATACTTTTTCATAAATTTAAGTCAAAACTGTATTTTAATAAATACTTTTCGGACGCGTATTTTAAAACAAAAATCTCATTACATCACTATTTTTCATACTAAGAGAAGCCATTTCATGAAAAAAATCAATATAAAAATCAAAAATCATGGGCGATATTTGTAATTGACACCATGCCCCGCATCGGCATAATACCCTGCTCGCCCCCACTATGCTAAAAACTAATTTTATTTTATTTTTCGAAAAAGAATTTTCTAATACTTTAAGTAATTTTTCAATATGTAGAAAGCTTTATGTCGATGAAATAAACTTAACTTGGTCGGTGTGAAAGCACAAAGCATAGGTCTAATATTTTAGTTTGCTTATGAAAGTGGTATCTCGAAATATATTTCCCGATTACATTTAAAAATGTATCTTTTCAAAATAATTCTAATAATCATACCATACACAGTAAAACAGAACATTAGTGTGGTGAAGAGTAAAAGTAAAAGTAAGAGTAAAAGAGTAGTTCATAACATTCATTAACAGAGTCAAAGTCAGAGCTCTGTCAAACGTATATATTGGAAGATCGTTCTGGGTAAAAAAAAGACCAACAGACATTCAATCTATACTGTTTAGAATTTAAAGGTAGTTTTACATGGAATTAATAAATATATTTACCAGAATATAACAAAGTCGAAAGAACCTTGAACACATTTACATTGATGATTTATGAATTGGAGTTCGATATCAAAATGTTTCCCTATGTGGAAAAAATCAATATTTCCTTGGCAGACACAATCGGAATCCGGACAATCATTTTATCTTGAATAGGAAGCTGACGAAGGTAAGTAACTGCTTCTTTGCCAAAATTATGTATAAAATACAGATATATGCGTAAGTTTCCACGTACATGATACTTTTGGAGTTTTCAACCAAAAGTGAATTTTTCACAAAGAGTTGAGTTCTTTACCTAAGAACTTGAATTTTTTTAGGAATAATTTGAATTTTAAAACCAAAAATATTCTCTCTGAAAAGGTGGCAAATAGTATAAAAAGTCATGCCAAAATTACAGAATGGGCGATATCCGAACATCCTTTGAAAAATTGCTTTATTCCGCTCTAATTTATATTGATACATATCATTCATAACTTTAGCTTTATTCCAAAATATAAAACTTATCACTAGTAACGGCGAGGAAATCTAATTAAAATACGCAACTTTTTCTTGATTTTTTTCTTAGTTTGTGATTTTATACCAACATAGAACCCAAAAATGTATTTCTAGTAGTCTAATGTTAGCCGTTTATGTATCGAGGTAACTACAAATTAACTTTTGTGGTCACTCATATAAATTTTATGACCGTTAGGCATACATTTTAAAATAGTTCATTATACATTCGGAGTAACTGCTGGTACCGGTAAAAAAGTGATCTGCTTGTACCGGCAAAAAAGTTTTCTGCCGGTACCAGCAATAAATGTATCTGCCGTTACCGGTAAAAAAACATCTTCAGCATACCGAAGAGACTGTCAGACATGTCAGAATAAGGTTATGTGATTTAAAAGGTATTTTGTTAAAAGGGGTTTCCTTTCCCCTTTCCAGCATCTTGTGAGGGTGGGAAGGCACCCCTTTAACACAGTTACAATAATAATGTTGGTCAAACCTCTTCCCTTCTCAAACGTCTCGTGGGGGAGGGAAGTCAACCCTTTGACCGCTCATAGGAATCATGTTGGTCAAACCCCTTTTCCTTTCTAAGGTCTCGTAAGGGAAGAAAGTCACCCCTTTCACCGGCGACAGAAATACTGTTGGTCAAATTCGTTCACCTTTCCAAGGTCTCGTGGTTGCGGGAAGTCACCTCTTTGATCGGTCTCAGAAATCATGTTGGCAAAACCTATTCCTCTTTCCAACGTCTTGTGGGGGCGGGTGGGTATCCCTTTGACCGGTCACAGAAATAATTTTGGTCAAACTCCTTCTCCTTTCCAGTGTCTCGTGGGGGCAAGAAGTCACACCTTTCCCAATGTTTTCAGAAATATTGTTGAAGGCATCCCTGTGACTGGTCGCAGAAATAACGCTATGTACAATAGCAATAACAATATAATTAAGTAACAAAAATTTAATAAATAATGTCATGAAAATGTATTATAGTCCAAATAACGTAATGTAATAACGTACCGGCAGAGAACTTTATTGCCGGTACCGATAGAGAAGTTTTTTGCCGGTAGCGGCAGAGCATCCACTGCCTTATATATTTCCTATTAGGCTGTAAACTATTTGCTTAGGGCAAATATGGAAATGCTTTAAAGCATTTTTAAGGCACTTAATGGTATTTTTATTGTACTTTGCATACCAAAATCAAATTTTTTTACTATAAGTCATGTTCTGAGACAGTTAAAGGACGATTCTTGCCGATTATTTTTTACAATACGAACAATAGTTTTGATAATTTATTCCTTTTACACAAAAGTGCCTTGTATCTAGAAAATTACCTATATAGAAAATATGGGACAAGTGAAAATGATTTTTCACAAAACATATTTAATAAATGTTGTATTTTTAGGAGCTGGATAAAACAAGGATAAGTGTACTACTGTGAAATTATTATACTTTTAGAAAAATAATTGATATTAACGGTATGCAATTAATCAAAGACCACCTGAAATTCTGCACAGGCAGATCTACTCGAGAACACAAGTAGAACTTTTCTTGAAAAGATCGAGAAGACGCACTTGAAATATAATAATTCAAAGCAACCTACATGAAAATGGTCAAACTGATTTAGTTGATAAGTGTCTTAATTAATTGAGTTTTGTTTGCACAGGTATTGTCTTAAAGAGTATTCCTAAAGTTCAATTCTTTTCTCAAATAGATCTAATCATTCAAGCAACTTTCACACTTAGACATGCTAAAAGAGCAAGGATAGGACATTAGTTGGAATTTTATATTAAAAGTTTTATTACCGCAAAGTAAGAAGGATAGTCGGCAGTCGACCCTTAGGATAGTCTGTTTGACCAACGTAGATTATAATTAAGATATACCTAATATTTCAAGTCCAAAATATATTGTAAAATACATCTAACACAAACAAAACAGACAAATGAACATGCTTCTGAATGTAAAAATGAAGCTTATATTTTTGTTAAGTTTTACCAATACTGCTTATGGATTAGCTCATGAATCAAAATGGATCAATCATCTCGTCGAATGCATCTAGGAAGAATTGAGAATTTCTCAAGCCGTGTTCCTACTTGACGAAAACTTTCACAATGAAACTATTCAATTTGAGAGTATTCCAAAAAAACTACAGTCAAATGTTCCTAGTCAAATTATCAGTTTACAAAATGCCACCCTTTTCAGAGCCGGAGTTCTAAAGATGGAACAAGCGTATTAAGACCTTCAATCCCAGACTTTGTTCGTCGCCATTCTCCTTGTGCAGAATAACCGCAAAAGCTCATCGTTTTCTGAAATAACACAGTTTCTGATCGGTTTATCAGCTCATAAAATTAGACCGAAATGTTTAATGATAATCTTTCCCCCAAAGGAAGGACTTAGTTTCAAGAAACTATTACAGAAGATGTGGTCGAATAATTTTTTGCACTTCACAATCCTTGAGGTAATCGAAAAACAAACGGAAAATAATTTTTCACCCTGGAACCCCAGCAGAAGCATAAAGATGCATCACTTGAGTCCCTTCACTAGTATCTACGCAAGAAGCAACTACAGGGAGAAAATCAAGTTATTTCCTCATACATTGCAGAATCTGAACGGATTTCAAATGAAGGTGAGCTTCTTTAATTATCCTCCGTATGTTAACGTCAAACGTAGCACCACAGGACATCCGATTTCACTTTCTGGGCAAGAATTCGGTTCACTACCAACCAAGGAATAATAATGTACAATTGTGCTATTCAATCCGGTCGTAATACTGGAACCATACGATATAACGCATTGATACTCAAATCAAAAGAACATAAGCGATCTCTGTTACTCTCAATGAAATAGCTATACTTGGTCCTTATGATTGTACCAATCTGGCTGATGACTCGAGTGTTGAAATTCAATACTTACTACTGGTCCTTGATAGACATAATACAAGCAATGTTGCGATTTACAGTACCTAGAGTGCTTCGATGATCAACTGAAAGAATTGTCTCTGCCACTGTTCTGATTGCATTTTCGGTATTCTCTTCTACCCTCTTCGTAATAATTACCGATATTGAAGTAACGAGGGATGCAGATGTTGTAATGGATACATTAGAAGATCTGAACAAGTCGAATCTTCTTCCTGCGATGCCAGAGTTATATTACGGTATATTGAAAAGAGAAAGTGATCAAATTTACGACATCTTGTTGAACAAGTCCAGAACTGACGCTAGTCGTGAAGAATGCCTAAAGATGATACTGGATCACAAGAAGGTTGCTTGCATCGATAGAGAAAGTACCCCTGAAATTTTCATTAAAGGCTACTTAGAACAAGATGGTCGACCTGTGATGCAACTCGTCAAACAATCCTTCGGACATTATCAGAAGGGTATGCTTTTTGAGAGTAATTCACCGTTTGTTCGTGCCGCTGATAAGATCCTGATAAAGATACTGGAGTCTGGTCTCGATAATCACTGGCATAAACCTCTTTTTTTTCTCGATTAATAAAGTCAAAAAAATATTTAATGAATGAAGAACAAGAATCTGCGAATCTAATTATTCCATTGGTCGTCATTCTGGCCGTAGGATATGGACTTTCCATTTTCGTTTTTATCATCGAATTACTAATGGAATACTCCAAGCCACTAGGATTATAGTATGTACTGCATTTATTCTAAAACCTAGTTTCTTAAAAACTAATAGATGAGGCTGACAAAGAAAAAGATAAAAATGATTGAAAGTGCATTTTTGATGTGTTAAAGATTAACCATATAAGACGAAAGATTCAGTAAGGTCAGGAGAGGCTTTGAAGTCATGATGATAGCAGTTCAAAATGGAATAGTATTAGGAAATTCAGAATAGAATCAATGAAAAAAACACAAAAAGAAATATTTTTGGCATATAAATCATCTTCTGAAGTCTTTTAGATTACTGTTAAAAAATGCCAAAGTATTTTGCAATACTTAGTCAAATATAACTGGAAATCGACAACTTTGCACAATATAATGAATCAAAATGAGCGGTAATGTAGCAATCGGGTAAAATGTACATGGCTTTGAATATGTTAAATGCTCTCATTGGGAACTTCAAAATAAAGCTTTAAAAATTTTGTCATTCTAATCTTCATTAAAAATTTACGCATTTTTGAATAAAATTGTGTAAATAGTCAAACTATCAAATGGAAATATTAAAATACGAAAATACTGGCATCATCTCATATGACATGAATTGAAATTCACAGAAATTGAATTAGTTTTTTCTAATTGAAATTTAGTATCATTTCCTGGTTTCTGTGAACTAAGGGCGACCTTGAACTTTGATAGTGTAACTCCGACATACATATCAATTTCTCGGAAAATAAATTCATCAATATAATTTCATCCGAGTTCGTATAATTTACTTACATTTATTTCAGTTCTACATTATTTATTGCTATTTTTATTTTTTGTTTATTTGACAACTCTTAACCTTATTTTTTAAAAGAAATTCTACTAATTTTTGGATAATGGAATAATTATTATTAGAGATATGTAGTCGTTCATTCGAATTTTTATACAAAGTTAGAAAAACTTGGAACATGGCAAAAAAATTAACTGTACATTAAACCGGCTTGATTTCCTTGGATTATTATAATTTTTTAAAACAAAATCACTTCTTTTTTGGTTAAAAAATGAAAAAAATCGAATAAATAACGGCATACCTTCAAATATTATTATATTTTCACGTATTTAAAATAGTGTTACATTTTCAATATTTCGTTTTACAAAAATAAGGGATTTTAAGCAATATCAATTAATATTTAGAATATCAAAAATATTTACAATTCTAATATGCTGTTACAAAAAATAAATCCTGAAAATATATTCAAACATGTGATATTATTTTTCCAGAACTTAGTCTAATGTAAATTCTGTTGTAAAGAGAAAGCTCAGAAGATCCTATAAGTTAATATTTTGTGTCTTAGGTGAATTTAGCTTCATGTATTATATAAAATAAACTTTTTTAAGACACAGCTTCGTCCATTCGTTTCTTATTATTAATTTTTAGTCTTTCATCACTAATAAGTTTACAATTTATCTTAAATGAATTGATACTCTTTTTTTGCAATTGCGAATTTTTATTTTTATCCTAGCTAGCTACATCGGAAATACCAATATTCATAATAAGATCGATATCCGAAGGTCTAATTCTATGCGGTCAAACATCAATATTTCCTTCACAAACGCAGCCCGAACACGCATTTTACTGCGAAAAGGAAATCATGCATAATATATAGAATTTAAAGTTTGTTTTTTATAAAAAATAACACTTATTAAAAATATTTATTTGAAAGCGAAAGATAAATTGCCAAACCTGAGCTGATATACTAATCAGGATTTAATTATGACGTGTAGGTGAAACTTTTTCCAAAAAAGCAAGCTGAAGGTGAAAATTGCAATTATGAGAATCAATTTCTAGGTTATTTTTATATGTCCATGATTGGTTTAATTATCGTCGTACAAATAATGGATCCATTTGAACCTATCAGTACTCGTGCAGAAAAATCCCCAGTTGGCCCTAATACAAGAAGTTTTCTGGTATAACAGCGAGCTTGAACACTCGAAGTGTTTTCATTTTTTAAATTCTTTTTTAATATTCGCAATCAAAGTAATAACCTAGAATTCGTGGACTGAATTGCTTTTTAGGATTGAAGTGCAACGTATCGGTGGAACTTTTTTCAAAATTTGCACTGAATGGTAGAAATTTAATGTGGGTACAGTTGATTGTAGGTTAGGTCTGTTGTTAATTAGCGTAATTGAATATTCCGATAGAAAATCCAATTTTATTTTTGTATAACTAAAGAAGGTAGCATGTTTTATTAATAGTAATCAAAAATAACTGCTAATCTTATTTTTATTTTGCGGCAATGAGATTATTTCCGTGATTATCATGAATGTAAATGAAATTTAATATATCGCGTTCTTAATGGCGATTTCATAGCCTTCCCACATGAAAAAATAATCTTCAAAATAAATAAACATTTTTTAACAATTATTTTTTATTTTAATTCATTTCCTAATTACATAATAATTTCAAGATTTGAAAACATTTTTACATTAATAAATACTTTTCGATCTATAACGAAGAAAACAACTACAGCCACGTCTTACGACCGAGAAGTAGGTGGTTACAGTCTGTAATGGAATTAATACGACGATGCGGCAAAAGTCTCTTGTACCCTGAGGACACATAGCGACCCAAGGACAAACGCCTTCTACATTTTTCTCGCAAGTGTTTTAGCATATTGTTCACACGCAGGGATGCTTTTCAGGCTACTGACCAGTGAAAGCATGGCACCTCCAAGAGCGTCGATGATAACAGATAGAATATTCCGGGTACAATCGTCGCAACTCCCTTATGAGGTCTCTATACCTCCCTTTCTTTTCATTCTCATTGGCTATGATGTTTTTTTGAGCTGCCGCCGAAAATTCGATAACGAACATGATTCGCTTCACGAAGTCAAGAAGAACCATGTCAGGCCTCGAGTCAGAAACAATTGTCGAGAATATAAAGTTCCAGTATATGCAGCATTTCTCATTTTTGACAATTGACTCGATTTCTCTAGGAGCAATTCGAGGAGCGATATTAAGGTTGATGCCGTAAGAGTGACAGAAATGGTAATAAAGCACTTTTGGTGTCGCATTGTGCCTCTGAATGTAGGTTGTTACCGCATGAGTTGGACAACTAGATAGTACGAGTATGTATACCAAATGCTCGGGGTGTGCATGGCACGCCCTGCAGTTATCATCGGGAATGTCTTCGCTCAAAATGTGGCGACGGTATGTTAAGGTGGAAATGACACCGTTTTGACATGCCAAAATGAAAACCTGCGTGCCAGACTTCAATCCGGGTGATTTAAGGAAAGCAAAAGTTAGCTAACACGACATTGACTGATCATGCACATTTCTGTGGAAGATGCCGTGCATCCTCTTATCGAGGAGCTGTTCACGGAAGTTTTTCTCTTGTGCTTTCTCAATTCGAGCTTTCAAGATTGAGTACTCGAGATAGATAAGATTTTATGCATTTTGCTCACTCCTAATACTGAAGTTAAGTCCGAATGTTTCAGCAGCCTCCTCCGCTGCTTTGTACAGAAACGCTCCTTTGCCCACTTCTTCGTGCTTCCTGACCATTTTAAGAAAAGGGTCTCTTCCATTTGCGAATCTATGTGTTGTACCCAGAATGATCCTGTTGTGAAGACGTTCGAAATTCAATATACCTTGACGGCATGAGATGTAAAGCCGCGGAGCAGAATACTTTAGATGCATGCTTCTGTTCATGTGCATAACCTTTTGTGTCCCGATATCAAGGTATCTGAGCTCGTTCTTCGTCCATGGTGCCACTCCAAATGAATAGAGTACTACCTCGACGGCAAGCATGTTCGATGCAGATACTTTGTTCCTCGTCGACAGTTCGGAAGAGCAAACCTGCCGGATAACGATGGTATCTGCTTCGGAGAGTATTCTTTATAAATGTCACATCCTGAATGCGGCTCTGTGGCACGCCCAGGTATGTATAAGTCTCTACAGCGCAAAGGTGTCGTATAGCGCTTCTATCGACGAGCTCAGGGTCTTCAGGAATGCCATTAAGTTTTCCTCGCTTCAAATAAATCTTGGCGCATTTGTCTAAATCAAATTCCATTCCTATTTCCTTAGTATATCGTTCAACAATCCCTAGACCTAGATGTAGTTGCTCTTTGTTTTAGCATAGATCTTAAGATCGTCCATGTAAAATACATGAGTGACCTTGTACTGTCGATCTACAAGTTTGCCGCACAAGTACCCGTAAGAATTACGAAGTACTAGAAATAGTGGCGATAATGTGAGGCAAAAGAGGAGTGGGCTCATGGTGTCACCCTGAAAGACACCTTTCTGAAAGGTGACCTTCTTAGTTGTTACACGATTTTTTCCAGATGAGATAGTAAATTTGGTTGTCCAAAGCGGCATCAATCTCTCTATGCACCTCACGATTTGCGGATGAACCTTTAAACTTTTCAAAAGACAGATGATAAGTCTATGGGAGGTTGAATCGAAAGCTGTCCATAAAGTACATAACCTCAAAATTGTTCCAAGTTTGCGTTTTAGTTGAATTTTTCAATAAATTTAAATTATTACAATAGAGAAAATGTGCACTGCTATTTAGACAGAAGTATTTTGATTGTCTTGTTTTTATAATTTAAAAAATGTGCATCTCATAAAAAACACTGTTGTCAATGAACCTTTAATTGCACCTTGTCATTATTAGAAAAATTAAAAAATTTCTTTTTTAATGCCATTTCTTACAATAAAAAACAGAAGTACGCATTCTATTAAAATATGGCTGATAAAAAATTTGTGAATCTTTTTAAAGTGAACAACTTTTGTCCATTATTTTTTTTCGAACCTTGTGTCATTTCTAATGTTGTTTCTTACGAATAAAACCAGAATTGCCCGACATATCAAAAATTGATTAATGACAATCTTTTAGATCATTTTCAAGTGGATAATTCTAACGTTTGCATTTTTTCGTGTCTTGTATAGTTTGACGGAAAAATGGAATTTTTTATTTTTAACCATTACTTATGATGGTTAAAACCAGAAACTTTGGTCAAAAAATTTGAACTTCCAACTTTCAAACAAAAAATTTTATAAAATGTTATAATAATCTTGTGATACATAATGATAAAAAAATAGATAATACAATTTTGTTTCGTATTGTACATTTTAAAAACACTTATAAAATTTTATTTAAAAATAATCATCATTGGGCACTGTTGCGTTAAAACCTGTTGATATTAATAAAATCAGATAGCAACGGGTAAGGTTAGGATTTTTCATTTTTTCAAAGAAAAATTTCCATTTTGTATCTTCGTTTTTAGTAAAATTTTTGAATAATTTATTAACGTTGGCCCTAGGAGTTTGTAAAGACATTATTTTTTTTCAGAAAATTCCCGTTCCTGTATGCTGGTTTTTGACTTCAAAAATGAAGTCGGTACACCTAATATTTTTTTCGCTAGGCTTAGTGACGGACCGACAGCCATTTTACCAAATATATAGATATTTCCTACAAAACCCTAGGAATAAGTCTTATATTGTACAATAAAGAATTGTGTCCAATACAAACTAATATATCCGATTTTTTTAAAATAAATCAAACTAATCCTAAGCTATAATAAAAATATTAATTGATGCATTCATTATTACAATCGTATAGCGCTCATCTTTAACATATGTTATCTCCATAGAATAAAAAATTATAATCAGCTCCTCATGTAATTTCCCTTATCAATTTGATTTTCGAGCTAATATTTTTTACAGTCTGCAGTAAAAAGCTAATTTTCTTTTGAACAACCTTCTAATCCTATTGCCCAAGGTCAAAGAATAAAATTCTTTATAATGTAACTTTTTTTACACGTATGCTTATTTTCAGTAGCTTAATGGAGACTTATTTCATTCTTTCTACTAAGAAAATATTATACTTAAGTTGTAGGTTAGAAGAAATCTACTTCGTCCTTGAAAAAAAGATTGCCCCCGGTAACTGTTTCCATTGCCTTACTTTAAGTAATTTTTGCTATATGTAGAAAAGTTTATATTATTGGAACAAATGTACATAAGCCTTTGTAAAAGCATAAGGAATCGGTTCAATATTTCAGTTTGCTTGTGAAAGTATTGTTGTTACCATTTCTCGCCCTCCATGAAATAGATTTCCCGAATACATTTGAAAATGTAAAAATGTAACTTTTCGGAATAATTCTAATAATCATGCTATAGAAAGTAAAGTTGAAGTCTATTATGGTGAAGCATATTTCAAAAGAGTACTTCAAAAAATTTATTGAGAGATTCAGAGATCGGAGCTAAGTCAAAAGTCGACAAACAATTTATAATTTGGACAATCCAGCTAAGTACAGTAAATTCTTTTATGTGTTTTACGCAAAGATATTCTTGTTCGAAAATCAATACAAGAAGAATTTTGAAGCTCTAAGTGAACTGGTCACTCTTTGATACCACAGCCCTTTTAACTGAGTTATCAGTTAATCAAATCAGACTAAAATTTTGGAAGATCGTTCGGTCTCAAAAAAGGACAAGGCTTTAAAAGAATTATTACAGAAGACGTGGTGAATTCTTCTATTTCAAACATTTTATATTCAAAGCATTTTAAGGTACTTACAAGTAGAGGATTTTAGGTGTTGAATCTTGTACATTATATAATCTTAAAAAATATACTCTTATATCGTAAATACCTGCAGACCAGCATACATGAAATCGATATTATATAGGACTTGAAGTTTGTTTTATATAGATTTAATAAATATATTCAAAAAAATATAGAGAAGTTGAAAAAACGTTATCATTTTTTTTAATTTATGAATCTAAATAACACGAGAACTCTGGATCAATCTAAAAAATTTTAATTCCTTCCTCAAATGACTCCTTTCCCCACCGAGTGAATAAAAATGCGTCCGTGACTGATGATATATGGAACAGCCCCGTGTTAAATAATTAAAAAAAAATTTCCACTCTAACCAAAAATGCTTTCTACATGTTGGGCAGTGACCATCTTCAGCCTGTGACAAAAATTAATTGTTTAAAACAATTGATTTCTTTATCATAATGAATCGGATATCTAAAATATTTCATTTATATAGAAAAATCAATATTTTTTCTTGGCAGACACAAAATAAATCTGAAAAGACTTTATTTTGAAAAGGAAGCTGACGAAGATAAACGGCTATTTCCTCGTTAAAAGTATGTATAAAATAGGAAGAAATGGGTTTCCCGATTTCCCGGTCAAAAAATAAATTTTTTTCTGTTGACATTTGAACTTTGGAAGTAATAATTATGGATTACTATTTGCTTTGTTACATAAATTTTATAAAGAATTAAACATTTCAGGACTCTAGATAAAATAAATGAATTATTGTATAAGAGTGATTCCGGACGTCACAGCGCAACTTTTATCAAAACAGAAGAAATAGGATGATTAAAAGAACTGAAATAGATTCTTTTGAATCATATTAATGAAGGTAACATTTTAAAGACTTCAAGTCAAAATTTATTGCATTTTGAAGATAAAAGTGGAATTTTCAAACTAAAAAAAAAATGCTACCAAAAAGTTGAGTTTTTTAGCTAAGAAGTCGAATTTTTTAGAGGTTATTTAACTTTTAAACCCAAAAATATTAACTCTCGAGAAAAAAGTTATTTTTTAATCAAGCAAGATGAACTTAGTTCCTAGAAGATTGAATCTCAATCAATGATCGAATTTTTAATCAATAAGATTAATCTTCAACCAAAAATAGTTACAATTTCAACCAACCAGTTGAATTGTAATGCCAAAAAGATTAATTTTTTATAAGGCATTTCAAGTTTCAATCTAAAGAGATTACTTTTGTACCAGAAGTTGAATTTTCAATTCTAACGGACGCATTTCCTTTCCAGAAAGACTAATTTTCAACAAAACCATTGAACTTCGAATAAAAAAGTCGTCTCTTTATCTTGCTTCAATTTATATTTTTATCAATTGAGGAGTTCTGGACACGAAGGTGACAGGCGCTCGAGAACGAGTAAAAGTATTGTCCAGGCTGTGACGTCAGGCATCAAAAGTGAAATTCGAAATTTGAAAAAACCAAAAATATAGTTAGATAGCTCTTGAAATATGAACCTGAGTCTCCATTTACAGTTTTTCTTTCGGGCTGCAAATTTTCCAGTAAATAAATAAAAACTGACTTTTTTAAAATTAAAAAACCATGTTTTTTACGATCAACTCGCCGTAAGTTATTCGTTTAATAACTAATCAACCAATTTCTTTTTGAGTTTTATTTGTGACACTCTAGTGGAGGCTACAATTTCCAAAAAGGGTCCAAAGTTAATTTCTAATGCTTTTTTTTAATCCGAATGAAGAACCACGTTTTTAGATTTTCACATTAAAAAAGTGAGCGAGGAAGTTTGAGCTACGACAAACTTCAAGCGAACGAATTTTCCGCCAATGTATTGGCCAACTTTTTGGAAATAATCAATTTTGGAACTAAAAATCAAATCGAATTAAGATTTTCCAAAAAGTTGGCCAATACATTGGCGGAAAATTCGTTCGCTTGAAGTTTGTCGTAGCTCAAACATCCTCGCTCACTTTTTTAATGTAAAAGTCTAAAAACGTGGTTTTTCATTCGGTTAAAAAAAAACATTAGAAATTAAATTTTAACTCTTTTTGGACACTGTAGCCTCCGCTAGAGTGTCACGAATAAAACTAAAAATAACTTCTTAATTAGTTGATAAACAAATTACTTACGGCGAGTTGAATGTCAAAAAACATGGTTTTTTCAATTAAAAAAAAGTCAGTCTTTATTTATTTACTGGAAAATTTGCAGCCTGAAAGAAAAACTGTAAATAGAGACTCAGGTTCATTTTTCAAGAGCTATCTAACTATACTTTTGGTTTTTTCAAATTTCGAATTTCACTTTTGATACCTGACGTCACAGCCTGGACAATACTTTGACTCGTTCTCGAGCGCCTGTCGCCTTCTTGTCCAGAACTCCTCAATTATTACTTTAACTTTATTTCGAAATATGAAAATTATTATCAGGAACGTCAAGGTATTCTAATTAAAATTAGCAACGTTTTCTTGAATTTTTCCGTAGTTTGTGATGAATGTTCTGTATTTTTTAAAAATTTATTTCTAGTAGTCTAATGTTAGACGTTTATATATCGAGGTAATCACAAAATGATTTTCGTGGGTACTCATATAAATTTGAAGATCATTAGGCATACATTTTAATATATTATATTATGTATTTCAAATTGGGCTAAAAACTATATGCTTCGAACATATGTGGACATGCTTCAAAGACGTTTTTAGGCACCTAATAGTATTTTTATTGTTATTTGGAATAACAAAATTAAGCTTTTTTTCTATAAGTCATGTTTTGAGACAGTTTAAGGGGAATTCTCGCTGATTATTTTTTACAATATAAACAATAGTTTTTTAAATTTGTCAATTATACACAAAAGCACCCTGCACGTGGAAAGCTACACATATAGAAAATACAAGACAGGTAAACATTTATTTTTCATGAAACATATTTAAGAAATAATGACTTTTTTCAGCAGTTGGATAAAACAATTATGATTAGGCTCAAATGGAATTATTTAACAGTTAGAATAAAGTTAATAATCCAGATTAAAGGTTTGTACTTAAACAAAGAGAACCTCAAATGACATAATACAAAAACAAGGCTATTACATTACTTTGAATTGGATATTAAATGTTTTATTATGTGGCATCTACGCAAGAAAAAACTACGGAGAGAAAATCAAGCTATTTCCCAAAAAAATACAAGATCTACATAGCTTCCAAATGAAAGTGGCTTTCTTTAATTATCCCCCGTATGTAAACATCAACCGTAAATCCACAGGACACCCAATTTCACTTTCTGAGCTAGAATCTTTAGTTGTAAATGCTCTTTCAAAAGCAATGAATTTCGAAATTGCAGAAAATCTGTTGCAAAAAGAATGGCGGGCCGCTGGAATTGTAAAAACGAAAGCATATCAATTGAAATTGTGAGAAAACTCACAGACATCGAAGTTCGGTTCACTAGTAACCAAGAAACAGTGAGATAAAATTTCTTATGCTGAATCCAGTCGAAGTACTGGAATAATACAACGTAATGATACTAAAATCAAAAGAAAATAAGCGATTTCTGTAACTTTCAATGAAATGGTTCAACTTAGTACTACTAATTGCACCGATCTGACTCGTGATTCGCTTCTTCAAATTCGAAACTTACTACTGATCATTGATATACCTAATACAAGCATTGTTGAGATTTACAGTACCTCGGGAACCTCATAGAACGGCTGAACGAATTACGTTTACCACTGTGTTAATTACGTTTTCGGTATTCACCTTCACGCTCTTCGCCATAATGACAGACATTAAAACAATGAAAGATGCAAATGTGGTAATCGACTTATTAGAAGTTCTGAACAAAACAAATCTCGTCCCTATGATGCCGGAAATATTTGACTATTTATTAAAAGAAGGAAGTGATAAGATTTACGAAACCTTGCTGAAAAAGTTCAGAACTGATGTTAGTCATGAATAATGCCTAAAGATGATACTGGATCACAAGATGGTTGCTTACATCGATAAAGAAAGTATGTCTGAATTTTTTGATCAAGGCCACCTAGATGAAGATGGACGACCTGTGATGCTAATCGTCAAAGAAACCTTCGGACATTATCAGAAGGGTATGTTTTTTTAAAAGAATTCACCGCTTGTTCGTGCCGGTGACAAGATCCTGATAAAAATACTGGAGTCTGATCTCGATAATCTATATAATATAATCTATATAATAAACTACCATCTGGATTAATAAAATCGAAAGAATCTTCAATGAGAAAAGAACATGAATCTACGAATCTAATCATTCCACTGGTTATAATTCTGGCTACATGATATGGACTATCCAACATCATTTTTATAATAGAATTGCTAATGGAATACATCAAGACACTGGAATTTGAATATATTGCACTTATTCTACCACCTAGTTTCTTATAAACTAAGAGCTATAGCAGGCAAAGAAAAAGATACAAATTATTGCAGGTATATTTTTGATGCGTTAAAAATTAACCTCATTACTGCGAAAGGTTCAGTAAGGTTAAAAGAGGCTTTGGCGTGGTGATAACAGCAGTATGAAATAGAATAATATCGAGGAAATCGGAATAGAATCTATGAAAAGAGAATCTTCTGAAATATTTTAGATTTCTGTTAATGAATTCGAAAGTCGTTTGTAATACTTAGTCAAAAGTAACTGGAAATCGTAAAATGATTTAATGAAACAAATCAATCCATTCTTCGACCGTTGATATTTATTGATTTCCAATTGTAGATTTCAAATTATTTATGTCTTACGGTCTAATCGTAAATCGAAAAAATAAATATGAGTCAAAAAAACATGTTCTTCGAAACTCAGATATTTATTTAATAGAAAAAACTCCTTTCAAAACTTCCTGACGTTTCAGTACACATGCGTACCTTTTTCAAAGGTTCTTAAACCTAAATAATTATATTAAAAATTAGCAATTTTAGTACGAACAAATATGATGGATAATTACGTAGATTTGAATACATTGTTACCTGAGTTGATGATAGTTTAAATAGGCAAACAGATCAATTTTCAGTCAAAAAAAAGGAACATTTCAGTCAATAGTTTTAAGAAAATTAATTAAAATTTAGTCATTCTTTGAAGTCTCAAAAAATTTTTTCGAGACTTCAATCGATTACAACTACATTTTTTAAAAATTGTACGAGAAAACAAAATTGGCGTAGGTTAGGACGGACGAACAGAAATTGACAGTTTTAGAAATACATGAAGAATACGTAATGAAACGATGATGTAATAGGCAAGTTTCCATTGAAAACCACTGATGTGGAAGCGCGTAATTGAGTTTAAATTTGAAATAAGAAATTTAAAAAATTTTTTTAAAATTTTTAAAAAATGTGTATATGAACACATCCACACATATGCATATATATACACACATATAGCATACATACATATACACATATATACATATAGAGATGATTAATATTAAAAACATTATTTTATAATACTCTGATAAATTTTATTGATATTTAGAATTTCAGTCTGTAAATTAACAGAAATTTTACGATATTTGTTTATAAAAATAGACTCAATAATACGTCGTTGATAAGTATTTTTTTCTGTAGCTAATATTTTAATACGTTTAAAATCAAAATCAAAGTAATGATTGAAATTCCAAGAATGTTGCGACAAACCTGTGTTAAAATTCCTAACTTCACAATCTCTTTTGTGTTCAGCAATTCTAGTTTTTAATCTCCTGCCAGTTTCACCTATATAAGCTCTATTACAACATTTACATTTAATTAAATAAATAACACCAGATAAATTTTCAATGGAATCGACGTCCTTTCTTCTTGACAAATAATTATCTAATGTATTAGTGTTTTTAAAATAAACATTAATATTAAATTTTTTAAGTGAATTTCTTAATCTTTCTGATAGGCCCTGAATGTAAGGCAAAGTAACATTTAAATTAAATCTATTGTAAGTATCACTCCAATTTCTTTTTTTTGTTAATTTTATTACTGTTATTGTAAATCTCATGACTGCGTTCTTTAATGATGTCATTTACAAACTCAAGAAGATAGTTATTCTGTACTAAAGTTGTTTTTAATAGATTTAAATTTTCTTTTCTAAATTGAATGTCAGATAATTTTACACATCTATCAACTAAACCCTTAATTAAACCAATTTTATGCCCAAATAAATTATGTGAATTATAGTTTAAGTATCTACCGGACCAAGAGGGTTTTTTATTCCAATTGGTTAATAAATCACCATTTGGAGTTTTTATAATTTTTAAATCAAGATAGTTAATAACATTATTAATCTCACATTCATGAGTGAAATTTATACAATC
>NC_046658.1:96653739-96690637 GCF_010883055.1 Belonocnema kinseyi | reverse complement strand
GTAAATCGAAAAAATAAATATGAGTCAAAAAACATGTTCTTCGAAACTCAGATATTTATTTAATAGAAAAAACTCCTTTCAAAACTTCCTGACGTTTCAGTATTGCCTTGCGCAATTTAATGAATCGAAACGAACCTACGAGTAGATACATAGCGCTGACGATTATCCCAGCCAACTTTAAAGCCATGCCAAACTAACAAAAATATTTACAAAAATGTGGTTGTAATTCTTAAAATTGTGGAGAATATGAACGTTCCTTAGTCTCTTCTATTTGATTTCCCAAAGTTTTAGTACCATTTCTCAATACGTATGAATGCAACATAAAAAAATCCCAGGATTATTTTTTATCTGAAGTTGGATAAAAACGTTGCAAACAATTAAAAACTATAAAATAATTTATTGTAAAGTTGTTTAAAAAAATCCAGTAATGTAGAAATTTGATAAGTTGGACATGTCTTTAAATACATGAAATTCTTCTATTAGGAACTTCAATATAATGCTTTGATAATTTTATCATTCTAATCTTCATTAAAAATTGAACTGACTATTAAATAAAATTATGTAAATAGTTAAATTATGAAATGGAAATATTAAAATACTATATTACTGACATCATCTTATATGATATTAATTGACATCCACACAAATTGAATTGTTGTATACTTAAACACAGGGTAGAAAAATAAATGGGATTGAGTGATTTTAACTAGGATTGTTTAAACTAAAATTTTTTAAACAATTTTTTTTTTCATTTTTCATCACCTTACTCCCAGAGCCCTAAATAACCCTAAATTATGTATTGTATTTATTTATTATTATTATTATTATTATTATTTGTTTGTTTTATTTTTATAATAGCTAGCTAGATCGAAAATACCAATACTCATTCAGTCGATACTATATGGTATATGTAATTCCTTTATGTGGAAGATAATAATAAGATCAATATCCGAAGGTCTTATTTTATGCGGTGAAAAATCAATATTTCCTTGACATGCTCAGCCTGAATGCTCCTTTTACTGTGAAAAGTAAATATGTTCAAAAAAACGTAATAGTTGAAGGAAACTATATATTTTTATAGAGATTTTAATATAAATTAAATGCAAGTAATCTGCATTGCGTATACGTATAGTAAATTTATTAGACATGTTTTGTACTCTGAACAATTGTAAAAATACAGACTCTTTTTATTTTCGTGAATCTTACTTACAACCTATTCAAAAGCAAATGATAATATTGCAAAACCTTTGCTAACGTATTAATCTGGATTGAAATATGACGCGTATGCGAAACTTTGTCCGAAAAATTAAACTAAAGGTAAAAATTCCTGATATGACTCTACTGAAAATTCCTATATAGGTTCCTATATAGGAACCTGCATATGATCCTATACAGGATCCTATAGGTTTCCCTATAAGTGCCACCTATAGAAAATGACATAGCATCCTATGTAGGATCCTATATAGGTTCATGTATAGGATCCTACCTAATAATCTACATAATGGTACCTATTTGTATTGCCTGATGGTACGTTCCTAATGGTAACTATGGTACTTTATGTAACGCATATCTCCAGGTGCCTCTGAAGGACCAGAAAAACTTCTGCGCAGCCGTAGGTGCCATAGAATACTATTGCGCATCTGGATAGGGAAACCTATAGGGGAAACATATAGGTTCCTATGTAGGATCCTATATAGGATCCTATCTGGATTTCTATATAGACTTATATGTAGGAACCTATGTAGATTCTATATAGTATCATATATAGAAGATACCGATAATTTGAGATAAAATGTGAAAAATGATATTTTAAACAAATTAACATTGATTGAACAATTAAAAATTAATAAAAAAATACATGAAACTTTTTAGTTTTTCAATCGAAAATAAATTGCAAAAGAGCTACAAAAAAGTAAAAATGACGACAAGCATACTACAAAATACATGATCGCCGATCGGAGGGTGTTTTCCGGTCATTTTGGAATAGGGTGGGAGGTTCAAAATAAAAAAATAAACGAATACGTCACATTAAGAGAAGCGAGTTTAAGAAGTTCCTGTAATTTTCACTTGATTTGTTGAAAATTATCCAAAAATTTGTGGAATGAAAACTATTTTTCAGGTTTATATCTACAACTTTTGATGACATTTCTTTATCCCTTTTTGAAAATCGCTATATAGAGTCCTGTATAGATTCTTACATAGGAATTTTTGCAAGAACCTGTATATGATCCTATGAAGGTTCCTATATGGGTTCAGACGTATGTCTCCTTCAAGAAAAAGTGACGAGGATCTTAAGCTGTTACTTTAGAGGTTCTTATACGGAAACCTATACAGGAATATTTTCCATGTATAAAATGACACAGGCTATTAGGAAGGTTCCTGTAAGGCAAACTGCGCATTGAAAAATGCTATTTGTAAGGTTTAATTTATATTTATTTATAAATTCGCACAACTCTGTGGATTCGAACCCTCAAACTGCTGACTCGAGAGTTTATAAACATAAAAAAAGAGTGCTTAAACATGCGCAGCCATCGAGGCTAAAGAATACAGGTATTATACAATTTCTAGCCACTCATCCGACGAACTCGAACCACACATACGCGTCACATACGCACCGCGCGGGTAGGCGACAATGTGTGAGAGGTGACCGTCTTTCTCTCTGCATGGGTAACTGGGTAAGATCCTATGGCAGCCATTTCACGATGATCAGGAAACTCTACACTCTACAGGAACCTACATAAGATCCTTGTCACTTTTCCTTGAATGAGTTATACGTCAGAAACCACACAGGAACCCTCATAGGATCATCTACAGGTTCTTGCAAAGATTCATATGAGGGATTCCATACATGATTCTATAGAGGAAAATTTCCACAAGGTCGTGAAGTGAGGAACTATGAAAATAAGCAAAGAAAATTATTGAAAGCTAGTCACGTTATTGTTGACTTTAAGATAATTTACCTAATTTTCTAATTATGTAATATGAAAATCTATTGAAAATTATTGTGAAATATGTACGTAAAGGTTTCGTTTGTAATTAGTATTCATAAGCTGAAAATTGTTCTAAGTTCACGGTACAATTGAATTTTATTTTTTATTGTTCGAATTTCTGAGTAGTATGAATAACTATGAGTATTTTGAAAAGAGAGTCTCAAAAATGTTAAAAATGCTCTAACCTTTTGATTTTTTATCATAAATATCTGGTTAAGGCACTTGACCTTCAGTTTCTGACACTAAAATAGTTTACCAAATGCCAATCTAATAGATTCATTTTCTCAAAAGTTGTCATCCTCACAGACAGACAAAGGCCCACACATACATACATACATACACGTTCTTAAAAATCTTTTTTTCAAATTCAGAGGGTCTTAAAACGTGGACACTTGACA
This sequence comes from Belonocnema kinseyi, assembly GCF_010883055.1. Taxonomy (NCBI): domain Eukaryota; kingdom Metazoa; phylum Arthropoda; class Insecta; order Hymenoptera; family Cynipidae; genus Belonocnema; species Belonocnema kinseyi. Next base: position 96,687,249 of record NC_046658.1, on the reverse strand, counting down.
AATAAAGGGTGAGGGGGTGAAATTGTACACAAATCTAATACCTTCTCTAGTGAGAATTTAATAGAGAATCAACATATTTTCGTATAGTCCTCTTTAAAACACTTACAAATCTTATTTTAAAATACCTTATATTCCTATCGAAAACTTGAATCAATTAGAAGTTTTCGAAAAATGCCATGCTATTCAGCAAGTTGGAGAGAAATCAAATGTTGTCAAAAGTGGGGATGATTGCTGTTTTTGTTTCTAAAACGTCATTTCGTGTGTATTGTTAGGCACTATTGCATTATAAACCCCGTTGATATTCATAACATCAGTTCGTGAAGCGAGCGGCAATGGGAACGGGTACTATTAAACAATTTTTTCGAGTTTTTAAGAAATTCCCAATCTTGTATGCGGGTTTTGAGTCTTTGATAATATTGTACTTAAGAGGCCTCAATTGTCATGTTTTTGTATAGCAAAGCTATGATGAGCATTGACATAAGAGTTCTCAGTATTTTCTTTCACATTAGACACAGAAAACACCATGCCAAAAATGAAGTCGGCACACCCGACAGTTTTTGCGCTAGGCGTGGTAATAGACAGCCATTTTACCGACTGCATAAGTGTTTCCGACGAAATCCTAAGAATAAGACTTATATTGTAAAATAAAGAAATGTGTTTAATAAAAACTAAGACATCCGATCTTTTTATTAAATTTAAGAATAAGCTTATTAAGCTTTAATGAAAACTGTTTGATCCCATCATTGATGCATTCATTATCCCCAACGTGCAGCACTCATTTAAAAAATATATAATCTCTAAAATAATATAAAAGTACAGTCTCCCTCTATTTTAATTTTAGAGCTTATATTTTTTCCGTCGGTATTGAAAAGCTAATTTTTTGTGAACAATTTTCTAATCCTATTGTCCGTGGTCGAAGAAAAAATCCTTTATATTGTCACTGTTTTTTCACGGATGCCTATTTTCAGAAGCTTAATGTAGACTGTTTTCACTAATCATACTAAAAAATATATATATTTGAGTAGTAGATTAGAAGAAATCAACTGCGTCCTCGACAAATTGTTCGGTCCCTGTAATTCGTTCCGCTACCCTACTTTGAGTAATGTTTTCTACGTGTAAAAGCTTTATATTAATAGAATCAATTTAAAGAAGTCGTCGTAAAAGCACAAAGCATAGGTTAAATATTTTAGTTTGCTTGTGAAAGTAGTTTTGTTACCATTTCTCGCAAACCTCGAAATATATTTTCCGAATACATTTAAAAATGTAGCTGGTCGCAATAATTCTGATAATCATTCTATACACCGTGAAATATAATACTAACGTGGTGAAGCATATTTTAAAAGAGTGCTTTGTAAAATTTATTTAAAGTCAGAGATCAAAGCTCAATTAAACGTCGATAAACAATTTATAATTTGGACAGTTCAACCGAGTGAAGTGAAGCCCTTAGTGAACTGATCACTCTTTGATAAAACCGCATTTCTGACTGAGTTATCAGGTAATCAAATCAGACTACAATGTTTGAAGATCTTTCTGCCTGAAAAGAAAGGACCAAGCTTTCAAGTGGTTATTATAGAAGACGTGGTGAATTTTTCTAGTTTTAACATTTTAAATTCAAAGAGTTTCAAGGTATTTGCAATTAAAGGATTGTAGATATTGAATCTGGTACATCATATAATCTGGAAAGAATATACTCTTATAATACAAATACCTGTAGACCAACACACACGTAATCGATATTCTATATAATTTGAAGTTGGTTTTCTATGTGATTAATAAATATATTCACAAGAATATAAAGAAGTCGAAAAAAACTTGGACATATTTATATTTATGATTTATGAATCTGAGAAAGATATCCAAAATTTTTCTTGATGGTGAAAAATCAATCTTTTCTTGGCAGACATAACCGGAATACGGAAAGTTATTTTAATTTGAAAAGAGGGCTGACGAAGGTAAATAATTTCTTCTTTGTTGAAATGATGTATAAAACAGAGAAATATGGGTAAGTCTCCACATACAGGGTACTTTTGAAATAAGCAAACTTTTCCCAAATACTTTTTTAAAATTGTATTATATAGGTGGAATTAGATTCAGTACCACAGTGTGACCACTAAAATTTTTAAAAAATTCATTCTAATTTCGAGTTTTCCTGGAAAAAATAACATTTTTACCAGTTGACATTTAAATATTCAAAGTAATAAATATGGAATACCATTTGCTTTGCTATACAAATTTTAAAAATAATCAAACATTTTAAAACTGGAGGTAAAATGTATAATATACATTATTGCATAAAAGTGATTTGCGAACATCGTAGTTCAAAATGATCTTAAAACAGAGAAAATAGTTAAGTTTTAAGATGAAAAGTCGAATGTTTTAGAAATAATTTAACCATTAAACCGGAAAATTTAAACTCTGAATAAAAGAGTTACTTTTAACCAAGCAAGATGAAATTGGACCCTACAAGGTTGAGTCATCAACCAACGATCGAGTTTCCAAACAAAAAAGATTAAACTTCTACAAAAAATAGTTGCATTTTCAACCAACTAGTCGAATTTAAAAGCCAAAAAGATTAATCTTTTAAAAGTCAGTTGAAATTACAGCCTGAAGAGATTAATTTTCTACCATAAGTTCAATTTTCTATTAAAACGAACAGATTTTCTATCCAGAAAGACTAATTTTCAACAAAACAGATGGACTTCGACCAAAAAAGATTATTTTGTAACAAAATTGTGTAATTTTCAACAAACTAGTTAAATTATTCACCAAATAGTAGAATTCTAACGAGAAGAGATGAATGTGAGGAAGTTGAGATATATGGTAGGTTTGATTTAGAATTCATTTAACTTTTGTAGAAAGGTAATCTTTTTAAGTTGACAAATTCAACTGCCTTCTAATAAGGTTCTTTTTTGGTATTCCAATTTAACTAGTTGGTCAAAAATGCTGCTATTTTTTGTTTGTTTAGTTTAGTTTTGTTTAAAGAATCTATTTATCTAAAGGACAATATAATCGCCCACAGTAATAAGATTCATTAACTTTTAAACGAAAACAGTTGGATTTTCCTATTGGATTTTAATCATTCAGTACTTATTTAAGGCAAAAACATAGAAACAGGGAAAAACGTAAATTGTCTTAAAAACAGAATGAAAAAGGGATTAAAAACAAATTAGATTACTCACGCAAATACTATTTTGAATATCTGAAAAGGAACTTTTCATTCTTGAATATAAAAGAAACGTTAAATATGAAATGATCTTTGATATTTTAGCGGAAATGGTTGGTAAAACTGAACATAATTTCAAATTCTTTTTTTTTTAGAAAGGCAAGACGATATTTATTGCAAAAAATACAAAAATTTTTGAAAATTTCCGCTTTTTATCCAAATATTCGTCTATTTCCCAGCTTTTACCCGATGCTAAAAATTATAGGCTAAGTCCCTGGTTTCTTGATCAGAATTTATATTTATATCAGAATTTATATCATAATTGCTCATTTTAATATCTTCGTAAACAATTAAAATTATAATCATCCAAAACCTTTAATTTTTATTAAATTACAGCAAAAATTTTCCCGGATGGTATAATAGTTTATTATCCGATTTGCGGGAGGGAAAGACAAAGCAAGGTCAACTCGATAGATGTTGAGTCAATGGCAAACAGCATAAAAAGTCGTCTCAAAGTTTTAGAACAGACGGGATCCAAATATCCTTTAGAAAGTTTCTTTATCATTCTATAATTTATATTTTTATGATTTATTAATTTACCTTTATTCGGAAATATAACAATCATAACCAGGCACGTCGAGGCATTCTAAAAAAATGTGCAAAGTTTTCTTGAATTTTCTCGTAGCATTTATATAAATTTTAAAATCATTAGACATACATTTTAATATAGTTTATTATATATTTCATATAGGGCTGAAAACTATGCTTGGGACCGTGAAGGGTCCGCACTTCTCGGCAGTGTGCGGATCTTAGTTGACGCATCACTACAATGACCTGACATACATAATATTCAATTGTACCTTGCGTAAAATTATACATTATATAGAGTCAACTCTGCCATTATAATGATGCTACCAAGGAACCACTAAAAGCACCACCCTTTCTAGTTGGCATTATTCCCCCCGGAACATCTTTCGGATTACTTCAGGGGGTGCCGTTTTTTTTAGCCGTGCTTCGGCCTTCTTTTTTTTTGCCAACTTGGCATTGTCCTGTATTTCTGGGCTTCTTGTCGGACCTGCCCAGCTCCGATGTTAACTTCTGCGTACAGGAGGCTTCTTCAACGAGGCTGCCTCCCCATACGCCAAGCATCTCAACGTCCCCGGCAGATGATCGGTCCAGGGCTTCTCTTCTTTTGCGGCACAGAGGTAGCACTGCGGTGTACTCTCGCATGCCGCAGCCCTATGGCCCTCTTTATCGCATCTCCAACATGCCCTCGTTCTGTCAGGACCCTCGCAACCAGCTGCCATTTGGCTGTAGCCTAGGCAGCGGTAGCAGCGTACCCTGTCCACCTTCTTGTGCACGCGACAGGACACCCACCCCACTAATGCCCTGTGCGCAACAGTCTCTCCGCCAACCCTTCTGCCAACTCCACGAAAGCCCTCAGATTGCCTCTGCAGGGTCTTTTCGAGAGACTGACCTTCAGCTCTCCCACATAGTTGTTTCCGAAGTGACTTCTTACGGCCGCTTCGACCTCTCCTATGTCTTTCGAGGTGTCCAAGTCTAGGACCTCGACCTCCACCCGGGGGACGAGCTACCCCCTTTACCTACATCTCCTCTTATGGCCGCCGAAAGCTTGGCTCTGCCCTTTCCTGAAGGTCCTAGTTCCACAAGGACCTCTCCGTTTCTGGTTTGCCTGAACCCCTTGATTTTCACACCATTAAAACCGCCTCGGGTCGAGAGCGCCGCTGCGTTTTCTTCTACTTCCTGATGTTAATGAAAGCAGGCTTCTCTTCTCTCTCGTTCTTGTTTGGAGTCGAGGTCGCCGGCGCTGAAGCGTTTGCTATCCTCGGCTTCTTACGCTTTTGCTTGAAGAAGCCTGCCTATATGGAACTCAGGGTGGTCTCCCTCCCTCGCTTCCTATCGCGGCGAGTGGGATTCAACACGGCTTCATTTGTTTAAGTGCCACTTTGGTTCGTCCTTTTCTTGGTCCTCTCCTTTCGGATCATGGCCCTCATTCTGGCCGTTCGTCCAACATTTTCGATCAGATCCCTATGAAGCCCTTCGGTCGTCATAGCGTGATCGCGCAATTCTTCTATCAGACGCTCCGCTCGTGTCAATCCATCCCTAATTGGGAGCCACATATTTCTCTTGTCACTGCTGAAATCCACCATTTCTTTAATGATTTCATGCAGCTGTTCGAAGAGATCATATGTCTCGACAAGTTTGACATCCATGTCTAAGATGTCCCTCTTGTTGATCGATACGTCCCTAATATCGCCTTCCTCAGTGACGTCCACTGGACCTCCTAACTCCTCGCAGACGCTTCTGTCAAAGTACGTTTGGTTCCCCCCAAAATCCTTGGAACCGACATTGACCACCAGGGCTGGAACCCGATCGGAATCAGTGGGGAGATTTCTACTCCCTTAGGATATGTCGTTTTTTACATACTCGATTATGACTGGTTTTAATTCGTGTTTCCTTCCCCTAGCTGATTTTTGTCCACTCCGGGTTATTTGATTTCCCCGGTACCACCTATATCTGGGAAGCTTTCCCCTATCCGCAACCTGGGAAGGGGCCCAATGAAGGACCAGCAACCCCACACGGGTCATATAAATATGGACATTGGACATGCTTCGAAGGCGTTTTGAAGCACCTAATGATATTCTTATTGTAATTTTTAATAACAAAATCCAGTTTTTTTTACTGTGAGTCGTATTTTGAGACAGTTAAAGGGGGATTCTTGCCGATTATTTTTTACAATATAAACAATAGTTTTTATAATTTATCTATTGCACACAAAATTACCCTGAACGTAGAGAACTACCCATATAGAAAATATAACACAAGTAAACATTTATTTTTAATAAAACATATTTAGGAAATATTGTATTTTTTCAGCAATTGAATAAAACAAGGATAGGTTTGCTCGAGTTAAATCATTTAACAGTAATAACAATGAATGATTCATATTAAAGGTGTGTACTTAAACAAAGAGATCCTAAAATACTGTATATATGCAGAACTTTATACTCACAAAGAGCAAGAAGACGCACTTAGAATATAATCATTCAAAACAGCCTACATCAGGATGGTCAAATTGATATAGATGACAAGCGCATTCATTAAATCAGCTTTTGTTTGTGCAGGTATTGTCTAAAACAACATTCCTAAAGTACAATTCATTTCTGAAAACTATCTAATCAATAAAGCAACTTTCACGCTCAGACATGTTAAAAGAGCAAGGCTAGTACATTACTTTGAATTATATACTAAAAATTTTATTATCTCAAAGTTTAAAAGGGATAGTCGGCAGTCGACTCTCAACATAGTCTGTTTAATTAACTTTGATTATAATTATGATATACATAATATTTCAAGTCCAAAATATATTGTAAAACACATCTTGCATTAAGAGAACAGACAAATTATCATGCTTCCAAATCTAAAAATTAAGTTGATATTTTTGTTAAGTTTCATCAATGCTGCTCATGGATTAGCTCATGAATCCAAATGGATCAATTATCTCGTCGAATACATCAAAGAAGATTTGAGAATTTCTCAAGCCGTGTTCGTCATCGATGAAAACTTGGACAATGAAACAATCAAAATTGAGAGCCTTCTACGAAAACTACAGTCAAATATTCCTGGACAGGTTATCAGTTTACACAGTGCAACTTTTTACAGAGCCAGAATTCTAAAGAAGGAAAAAGTGTCTCAAGATCTTTATTCCACGACTTTGTTCATCGCTATTTTGCTTGTGCAGAACAATCGAAAACGCTCATCGTTTGATGAAACAACACAATTTCTGACAAGTTTATCAACTAATCAAGTAAGACCGAAATGTTTGCTGATCGTGTTTCCTCCTAAGGAAGGACTTAGTTTCAAAGAATTATTACAGAAAATGTGGTCAATGAATTTTCTGCACTTTACAATTCTTGAGATAATCGAAAAACCAACAGAAAATAATTTTTTACTCTGGAACCGTATTAGAAGCATTAATGTGCATCACTTGAATCCTTTCAATGACATCTACACAAGAAAAAACTACCGAGAGAAAATCAAGTTATTTCCTAACACTTTGCAGGATCTAAACGGCTTTCAAATGAAGGTGGCTTCCTTTAATTATCCCCCGTATGTTAACGTCAAACGCAACTCCACAGGACACCCAATTTCAGTTTCTGGACCAGAATCGTTAGTTGTAAAAGCTTTTTCGAAAGCAATGAATTTCGAAATTTCAGAAGTTCCCTCGCAAAAAGAATGGTGGGGCCGCTGGAATTGTGACGGCGCAAGCATATCAACTGGAATTACGAGACAACTTAAAGACAACGAAATTCGGTTCGCTACTAACCAAGGAATACTAACCTACAATTGTACTATCGAATCCAGTCGAAGTACTGGAACAATACGATATAACGCATTGATACTCAAATCAAAAGAAAGTAAGCGATCTCTGTTACTCTCAATGAAATGGCAATACTTAGTCCTTATGATTGTACCAATCTGGGCGATGACTCGAGTGTTGAAATTCAATACTTACTACTGGTCCTTGATAGACATAATGCAAGCAATGTTGGGATTTACAGTACCTAGAGAGCCTCGACGATCAACTGAAAGAATTGTCTTTGCCACTGTTCTGATTGCATTTTCGGTATTTTCTTCCACGCTCTTCGTGATAATTACCGATATTAAAGTAACGAAGGATGCAGATGTGGTAATCGATACATTAGAAGATCTGAATAAGTCAAATCTTATTCCTGTGATGCCGGAGATATATTACGAGGTGTTAAAAAAGAATAATGATCACATTATCGAAACCTTGTTAAACAAGTCTAGAACTGATGTTAGTCGTGAAGAATGCCGCAAGATGTTATTGAATCACGAGAAAGTTGCTTGCATTGATAGAGAAAGTACCAATGAAGTTTTCATTCATGACCACCTAGATGAAGATGGTCGACATGTGATGCAACTCGTCAAACAAACCCTCGGAAATTATCAGATGGGTATGATTTTTGAGAAGAATTCACCGTTTGTTCGTGCCGCTGACAAGATCCTAATCCAAATATTGGAGTCTGGTCTTAATAATCACTGGCACAAACCTCTATCCTCTCGATTAATAAAATCAGAGGAATTAGTAATGAATGAAGAACAAAAATCTGAGAATCTAATTATTCTACTGATCATCATTCTGGTTACAGGATATGGACTTTCTATTTTCGTTTTTATAATCGAGTTGCTAAAGGAATACATCAAGACACTGGCATCCCCATGTATTGCATTTATTGTACCACCTAGTCTCTTATGAACTATTAGCTAGAGCTCACGGAGAAAAATGGATGTTTAAATGTAGATGTTCAAAGAGTAAGATTGTAACACCTAACATGCAGATATTCATGCCATACATTAACCATCTTTTTGAGATCTTAGGCGTAAAAATATTTTTATGTTGAACTGAAAAACATACAACTGTTAAAACCATCCAAGAGCATGCTCATCGCGAATTGGAATTTCACAACTATTTTTGACGGCAATATATTTTCAACATTAAAATTGTGGAATATTACAATTTTGTAACATTTTTAAAGAATCAAAATTATATTTTCTAAATTAAAATTGAATAACAACTTTTTTTGTCTAAAAAAGGATACGATTATCTTAAGTTTCAGGTTTATTGACACATTTGTCGAAATTTTTATAAACTTAAAATAAAATTTGAATTTAAGTAACTTAAAACAGATAGAATTTAAATTCAGAATACAGATCATTTATTCTCTGATTACTTACGCCCGTTCTTATTTTGAATTAAAAATATTGAACGTAACCTCTACTTGACTGAATGTATCATCTGATCAAGACTTTCATACTCTTTATCGGTTTTTCGTTCGTGTGCGAACATTAAAGTTTAATTTAAAATTTACAAACAAGTTATCAATTAAATCCTTAAATGACCATAAATAAGTAAACTCCTCAAATATTTATAGACGTTATTTAACATAACCAAACATGTAATATCTCGGATATTTCAGTTGAACATTTTGGACGTTAGAGAGTAACATCTAACTTTTTAAGATCTACATATGCTAACTATGAACATCTAGATTTTTGTCCTATAGTTAAACATAAAATATAATAACCCTGAACATCTAGATGTTACGTTTGAACAAGCATTTTTCACCGTGCAGGCAAAGAAAAAAAGAAAAATGAAATGAAGGGGTTTGCCACTGTTTTGAACGCGTTTTTATTTTTTTTGCTACTGCCTTCGTGATATTTATTGATACTAAAATAACTGAAAATTTAAATGCAGTTATCGATACATTAGATTATCTGAAAAAGTCGAATCTCGTTCCTTGCATAGTGTGAACTATTCATCTAAAGCCACTTACTATCCTGTTATGAAACTCGACAAAGAAACCTTCATCATAACTAGAAGGCTATTCTTTTATAAGAATTTATCTTTTTTCGAGCAATCGACAATATTTTGAAAAAGCTACAGAGCTCTGATTTCAACAATCACTGGAACAAAACTCTCTCATCTCGATTCACATAAAAACTCTGGAGTTAAATTTGTTGCAGCTCAAATTTTCATTAGTCTCACACACGGAAAAAAACAATATCGCTGAGAAAACAATATTTTTGTCCTCAGAACTAGAAAGTATAGTTCTTACACCAACACTACCGGATGTTCCTCGCAACTGTACCAGTATAGGCGTAACAGCTATACAAGTATTCTTAAACGTCATATTGTTCCACGAAGAATACAAGTTTGTTGACGATACGAAGAAACTTTTACCAAAAAAAAAACTCCTTGAGCAAATGACGCTTCCCCTTCGTTTTAAGGTTAGAGTCGCAAGTGTATGCGAAGCAGTGTATTGGTCCCTCGACAAATCAGTATAGTTGTCTCACCGATACCGTATGGGTTCTGACACTATATACGCGTACTTCGTTGAACTATACTTCTATATAGTTCGAGCAGCAATACTGTTTTTTCCGTGCAACGAGAATTTTCATTCTCATATATATTACTATGAATATATAGGAGGATTTATAGAAAAAGTCATGGTCGTGTACATAAACAATTAGTTTTTTTTCACTTCAACCATCATCTAACTTCACTTCGTTGAATGCGGAAAATCACGAAGGAATAATAAGGAGACCTAACTCCGTTTCCCTACTTGGCAATAGAAACATTACCGTAAGTGGTATGCACATTACAGAAAGATCTTACATTTTCGTGCGCAGTTGTCTCTTCCTATACATGGAGAAGTGTGCGAGTGAGAAAGTTTGTCAAATTGACGTAAGTTAGAGAGGTTCTGTTCGTTTGTTTGTTTTGATGCAGGTGTCAGGTGCCGAGTTGTGGTGCAAGTTACACGCCGATTATGTGGTTTGAATGTCATGTTGGTTTTGACTAACCTAAGATTTGGAAATTATACTACGCCAAGTATAATTTTTATTTCAAGACACTAATACTCACTGGTAAATGGAGGAAATTAAAAGTTATGTAATTATTATTATAACTAACCTGCTTATCAAAATCTAATTCGCCCAAATAACGCCCGAAAAAATCATATTGACAGGTGACTGACAGTTTGAAGACAACACTTCACGTTGCGCTAAATGAGAAAAAACAGTCTCAAAATGATGAATTCCCCCTAGATTCTCTAAATGAAATTGTCCGTCTCAGTTTTTTTGCAACTTTAAAAAACATCGATTTTCGTGTACTTTTAAGGATCGGCGTTTTTCTGCGTTGATAAAATCAGTGGAAACAATACAAAGAGAAGAATCGGCTAAGCTTCTTATTCGATTATTTATCGTTCTAACTACTGAATATGGAATTACTATTGTAGTTTTCATGATGGAGTTATAAGAGAATACATTGAGGAAATGGCTTTTAGGCGTGCATCCTTTATTTTCCAATTATCTGTCTTCTAATTGGCAATGGCTTATAAAGAACGAATATCTAAAAATAGGGAATGCCTTGAAAAGGCTGCGAAGACAAAACTTTAAGTATTACAAAAATTAGGATAACAAATGTAAATAATGGAGAATAACTGATCCGTAAGTCTCCCAATTTTCGACAAAAAATCCAGTTGAATTTGTCGTTGATTACGACTCCCTTATGTTTTTTCTTCCATTCGAAAAGGATAGCTTTTTACTATCAAACCAAAGCTTTTTTTTAATAGACTACCTGCAGCATCGTCATTCGACTTGGAGATAAAAATGAAACTCTACTTAATTTATTACATGTAGCTGTTAAGTAATTGTCTACTAACCAGAGTTTAAAAAACTCGTGTTTCTTCTATATGTATTCTTGTTTAGCTTATAATAAATGTGGGGGATAGTGAGTGAAAATTGACTCTGAACGAGGATTGCAATCCAGGACGCTTTTGTTTCTACACGAGCAGGCTATCCACTGCGACACTGAGCTTGGTACAAATTAGGCCCACTGGACTTGTAGCATCGACTATTTGATTAACTGACATCTTTGCTGTTTCTCGGAAGATATTGTTATTACTTGACTAAAGTATTATAACTTTAAAGAAGATTTTTGAAGTAATAACTTCTTATAGCATGGTATGAACTAGCAAAACTGAGTGATGATTGAAGGGTGACGCTTCGAGTCTATCGCTTCCAGGGTAACGCTTCCTCTTCCCTATGTCTGCTTCACTTCTCCCACAGGGTGACTCTTTCAATCCCTCTCCCTCTCTATCTATACTTCACTTCTTCCATTTATCTCCCTCTCACCACTCTTCCTCTCCATGTTGCCTGTCTCTTTCTTTTTCGCTTCTTTTCTCACCAGCGTTCACTTTGACACTCACACGCACGCTGACAGTATTATCAGTGTATAGCGGCATGCGCTCATATATACAGCAATGTATAGCAGCATATGTTCTTCTTGAAGGTCGTGGTTCGTACACGTGCGTGCATAAATTTTCGATTTTGGATGTGAATACTGAAGTGTTATGTCAGAATTAAGTGTATTTAAAGCCTTTTTTATGTTGAAAGAGTTTTAAAAAAACGCTTCAATTTACATCACGTGTTTTTAATTGGCATTAAGGTCAATAATATTTATTCTTGTTCTGCAAGTTTACTTCTCTTACGGCGCCGGTGCGTATAGGGATCAAATGACATTACGGGATTTAATTTGTTATTAAGTTCTGTAATATTGCAGGCTTTATAAAAATTTCTCCTTTGTCTGAATGGGGTTTGATCATTTATATCAAATTTGTTGTAACTTGATAATATCAAGCCTGTTTATTCAAAATGTTTCAAGAATACGTTGAATATAAAAGTTGAGAACATAGAGGAGCCTAAATTAAAGAATATGTATAATGATTTAAAATCACTAACATTAATAAAACGTGTATGCACTTACTAATTGTCTATCTTTTTGGATACAACCCCCAGGATTGAATACAGCTACTATTTTTATAATTTAATTTATGTTGCCATAATGAGTAATGGCGCGCCCGTAAACTACGTTACTAATTTCAAAGGGGAGGAGGTCGCGCCAAAAAATACGGTTAGTAATAGGGGGGAGGGGTCCAGTGGAAGTAAATTCACGAATTTAGATAACATTTAGTACATTTCCTGATGATAAATTTAAACTCTTTCCCCCATTCTCTTCTTTTTCTCTATTCAAAAAATTCTTTCTTTTCATCCACAAATGTCAAAAGATTCTCTGCTTCATTGAAAGTTAAATGATTTGGTTAAAAATGCCTTTTTTGGGTAAAGATTCATCTTTCATTTAAAATTTAATACACTCGAGTCGCGGTACTGCAAAATTCAGTACTGCGAACTCCCGCTACTGAGTATATTTTTCCCTGATAGTGAGAACTACGCTATAACCCCTTATCCCGCAATACTCATTTCTACATTTGATGATATCTTCAAATGTAGCATTCACTGTAATTTCAATTTTAATTCATAATTAAATACATTCGATACATAGGTGGAACATTTTATATTTGTGATGTCTTTCCACGTTTCTTTCGCTCTATTAATTTTAATAATTTTAATAGTAACGTTTAAAATCTGCAATACAAGCTTTTAGAAGGTAAACAGTTGACATGCGCACACACAGATATCACTCACGCATCATCTAAACCGATTTGAACATAGTAAATGTTTGCATAAGTGGGGTCCCCTCATCTTTTCTCAGTACTGAGGGCGGACCTGCGCTAAATGTTCTCAGTACCGCTACTCGAGTGTATTATATTTTTAGAAAATGAATCTTCTTAGTGAAAAAATCATCTTTTGGATTTAATTGTTAAATTCTTTTGTTGAAAATCAATTTTTTAAAGATTCATAATTTTATTTGAAAGTTCATCCCTATGGTTAAAATTGAACTATTTGGTTGATAATTCGGTTTTTTCTTTTTTGGAGAATAAATTTTTTACCCAACAGGTAACTATTCCATTTTTGGTAAAAAATTGACATTTTTATTTAAAAATTGACCTCCTCTAGTTGAAAATTCATGTATTTTGGTAAAATTTGTATTTTTGGTAGAAAATTAATCTTTCTGATTGAAAATTCATTCTTTTTGTTTAAAAATGCAAATATTTCGTCGAAAATAATTCTGGTTTGATTAGGCATTCACCTAATTAGTTGAAAATACGCCTTTTTGGCTAAATTCAACCGTTTTCATTTCAAATCAAATTATTTTTGAGTTTCAATATCCTTTATTGCACGTCTCTTTGAGAATTCATCTTTTAAGGTTGAAATTGAACACTTTGGTAGAAAGTTCAGTTTCCTGCTGACAGATCATACTTTTAGGCTGAAAATGAAGCTATTTTGTAAAATGATTCATCTTCTTGACTTTTAAATTTAACAATTTTTTTTAAACCTTGCCTTTTTTATGAAAAATACATCTCTGGTTAAAAATTCATCTTTTTTCTTTGAATTCACCTTTCTGGTTGAAAATTTTATTTTTTTTGTTGAAAGTTCGTCTTTTTTCTTAGAAAATTCATATTATTTGTTGAAAATTTATCTTTTTGGTTGATGATTTAACTATTTGGTTCAAAAGACGTATTTTTTGTTGAATTCATCTAGTTAAAAATTAGTTTTTTTATACCTGTACTTCCAGTAATTGATCAATTTTCCATAAATTTCCGGAAATTTTTTAATTTTCTTCCAAGAAGTTTTGGATACGTTATATTTCTGAAAATTTTCGGTAATTTACAGATTCACTGGAAATTTCCCAAAATGTTGGGTAATTTTTTGTAACTTTACCCTAGAGTTCCAAAAATACAAAAAAGTTCCAAAAAATTTATTTTTATTGTTTCTGAAATAGAAAAATTCCTAAATTTATTACAAAAAATATCGTGTGCGAAAGTTGCTAAAAGTTGATACATGCAACTGTTGTGAAGTTTACAGTAATTGCCATAACGTAATTGCCATAACGACTCATCTTCGAACCGTCTCCGGCTTCTCTATGGCTCGTTTACAGCTCGCATTTAACTCGCCTACGACTCGCCTGAAACTACCCTTTGATTCGCCCCTGGCTCGTACACCAAAGTTCACACTAGGGTGCAACTGCCTACTTTCCGCATTTAAAGCACAATATACTATTGTTGAAAAAGCAACACATCTCGACCTGAAATATTAGGAATTTCAAATGTTTCATATTGAACTTAATCTGATATATTAACTATTTTTGAAAAAGCAACACATCTCGACCTGAAATATTAGGAATTTCAAATGTTTCATATTGAACTTAATCTGATATATTAACTATTTTCTTGAAAAATCAGATTATGCTCGTCCAAGGGGGTTGGTCAAAAATAGCCCGAAATTGGTAATAGACCGTGAGCTCACAACGTAAATGGGAACGTGATACGGATAAGGCCAATTTTCACATGAGATGTTCGTCTGATGATGAGGAACGTGAAAATGGGTGTCTGGCAGGTGTGAGTGGATGCGTTTACCTGTGGCGACCTGTCGAAGGTGCAAATTGGTGTACATGTAGGGGCTGACATTAGAAATAGCACCTGCGCATTGCCAGAAACTTACCTGGATGCAAAAGTATTGCCAGGCGGCTTCGAAGTCGCCGGACATTCATGTGAAATTTCTTGAAATTGATTTTACAGAAAAAAGTTTGAAGCAAAAGTTGGCCCATTCCCAGAGATGCATATTTTCATTGGTATATCATTTTTTGATAAAATTGATATATTTGGAGAAAACATCGATTAAAGAAATACCATAACAATAAAAAGCCTTTTTTATTGACAACAAGTGATTTTTTCGAAAATTATTAAAAGACAAAAGGTACTCTATTACAGGTATACTCCAAGAAGAATAAGAAGTATTTGATCAAAATGTTAATATTTACCAAGTTATTCGCATTTTCCCTTCTTTTCCCCATTTTTTCTATCACCTGCTGTATCTTTAGCAATTTAAAAGAAGGTGTGCTCAAAATTAGTACACGAATAAAGTAAGCCTTGTGCAAAGAATTGGCGTCAACCGCTTTTAGTTAAAACAATAACTTATTCTGATATAAATAATCATAATCAGTGTCACGTTCTCAGCTTCTGATTATCGTAGAAAGTTGTAATGAAGGTGAATATGTTTATAAAAATTAAACAACAAAATCGCTTTACTTTAAAATATACATTATTTATTATAGTTAAAGTTTATGTTTTGTCGTTGAGATACGTTCGATTTTTATTACCATGACGAATGTCAAGTTTCCCAGACCCAGCGTGGGTCATTGGCGTAGGCATTACAAATTCTTCGTGGTGCATTTTTAATTTGCAGGTGATAGAAAAAATGGGGAAAAGAAGGGGAAACGCGAATAACTTGGTAAATATTAACATTTTGATCAAATACTTCTTGATAATAGATTTTATGCTTTCACGATGATTCATTTTGATAAAAAGTGATATTTCGGTTTTCACTCGTTTCGTGAAGATTGCAGTTCATATCTTCAGGGCTGACCTGAAACTGAGGTATCAAGTCACGATGTTCTTAGGTATACTTTCTACGATGCCTGTGATTGGCCAGAGCGCCCCACCGTGGGGACTGGTCGAACTTGATTGTCCAATCAAGTCTTTTTTAAGAAATCCGGGAGAACGGAAAGCCAAATCGGATTGGTATTATATCCATTATCCCTATTGATGTTATTAGGGTGTCTTCAGATTTCGATTGCTTCTCTATGTTTTCTTGGATATTTGTTGTGTGCTTTTGCAATGACTGTTGTTTCATCAAATAAAATGTTATGCCCTGTTTCGATATGATGTTCAGCTAGTGCTGATTGCGTGAAATGTTTTAGCCTGACTTTACTTTCATGTTCCTTCATACGTTGGCTTACCGCTCTCCCGGTTTCTCCAATATAGACTTTGCCACAAGAACAAGGGATTTTATATACTCCTGGATCACTGAAGGCTGCCTTTTTATCTTTAGGGTTATTTAGTAGTTGTCCTATTTTGGCAGGTGGTTTAAATATGCTTTGGATGTTGTGTTTGTTGAGAATTCTTCCTATTTGTTCTGTGACACCTTTCTTTCGTAGGTTGTGATGACTTGCTTTCTTGAGTGTGTTTTCTTATTGCTTTATCAGTTTATTTGTTAGTGCAATCATTCTGTATTAGGATTTTTTTAACGATTTATAATTCCTTTTGTAAGTTATCTTTGTCTGTTATGGAGACAGCTCTGTATACAAGGGAGTTGATGACCGATTGTTTTTGAGATGGGTGATGGTGGGAGGAGGCATGTAAGTATCTGTTTGTATGCGTGGGTTTTCTGTAAACTTCATGTCCTAATGTATTATCAGATTTTTTGTAAACTAATACGTCCAAGAAAGGCAATTCTCCGTTTTGTTCTATTTCCATGGTGAACTGGACATTAGGATGTAATTGATTGATAAAATCGAAAAACTTATTTAGTTCATCTCGTCCATGTCGCCAGATGAGAAATGTGTCACAAACGTAACGGAACCAAAATCCCGGTTTAAACTTGGGTTGGTTGAAGATTTTAGTTTCTAGATGTTCCATAAAGACATTGGCTATTATAGATGAAATTGGGGATCCCATTGCTGCCCCTGAGGTTTGTTGGTAGAATTGGTTATTGAACGAGAAGTAAGTATTATTGAGACATTGTTCTATCAAAGGTACAAGCTCGGAAGGGAAGTTTGTGAAAGATTTAATAATATTAATTGTATCCGAGATTGGTACTTTCGTAAAAAGAGATACTATGTCGAAACTCACTATGATGTCTTGGGGTTGAATGTGAATCTGTTGTATCTTTTCAATAAAGTCAAATGAGTTTTGGACGTGAGTGATGGAGTTTCCTGTAAAAGGATTTAGTTTTGCAGCGAGGAAATGTGCTAGGTTGTAAGTTGGTGAGTTTATTGTGCTGACGATCAGTCTGAATGGAATGTTTTCTTTGTGGATTTTTGGGAGCTCGTAAAGTTTTGGAGAGATGGGATTAGTAGGTAGTAAGTTAGATATTGTTTGGCTGTCAAGTTTAGAGTCTTTGAGAAGAGTCTTTGTTTTACTGACTATTGTTTTTGTGGGGTCCTTTTTAAGTTTTTTGTATGTATCGTCAGTTAGAAGGTCCATGATTTTGTTGTTATAGTCTTCTTTATTTATTATTACTGTTGTGTTGCCTTTGTCTGCGGGTAATATTATAACATCTTTATTTTGATTGAGTTCTTTAATTGAGGTTTTTTCCTGTTTTGGTAAGTTTGAGGATGGAATTTGAGCTTGGCGTAAAATGTTGGCCGTCCTGCGTCGTATATCATTTGCTTTTTCGGGTGAAAGGGTATATATTGTGAATTCTAAATTTCTGATTATTTCTTCTTTTGGGATTTTCGATGGAGGTGCAGCAAAATTATGTCCTTTAGATAAGGCTGAAATCATTTCATTGTTGAGAGGGTGGTCAGAGATGTTTTTTACTATATTTGTTACTTTAGCTTGCTTTACTGGAAGTCCCCACGGTGGGGCGCTCTGGCCAATCACAGGCATCGTAGAAAGTATACCTAAGAACATCGTGACCTGATACCTCAGTTTCAGGTCAGCTCTGAATATGTGAACTGCAATGTTCACGAAACGTCGGTAAACAATTCGTAGTTTTTTACACGAGTAAAACCCGAAATATCTCTTTTTATCAAATACTTGTTATTCGTTTTGGAGTACACCTGTAATAGAGTACTTTTTGTCTTTTAATAATTTTCGAAAAAATCACTTGTTTGTTGTCATAAAAAGGGCTTTTTATTTTTATGGTATTTCTTTAATCGATGTTTTCTCCAAATATATCAATTTAATCAAAAAATGATATACCAATGAAAATTTGCATCTCTGGGAGTGGGACATCTTTTGTATCAAACTTTTTTCTGTAAACTCAATTTCAAGAAATTTCACATGAATGTCCGGCTTCTTCGAAGCCGCCTGGCAACACTTTTGCATCCAGGTAAGTGCCTGGCAATGCGCAGGTGCTATTTCTAATGTGAGCCCCTACATGTACACTAATTTTCAAGCTTATCCGAGTCACGTTAGTTAACTGCCAAAATTTCGCACCTTTGACAGGTCGCCACACGTAAACGCATCCACTCACACCTGCCAGGCACCCATTTTTACGTTCCTTATCATCAGACGAACATCTCATGTTAAAATTGGCCTTATCTGTATTACGTCCCCATTTACGTTGTGAGCCCACGGTCTATAACGTAGTTTACGGACGGTCCATACAATAATTTGTAATTTACTGAGAGTAATAAAAAGTTTTGAATTTTACAATTTCATTTTATTGTAATGTTTATTATTTTTAATTATATCGACTATTCATATTATTGTTAACAACCTCTAAGAGCTAGAAAACATCACAATCTAATTTTACTTTATTTACCCAACCATATTTTGTGACATTTTTACGTTTCTTCTTTGCAAAATAAATTACAGATTCGTTTTAATTTTATTGCTTGCTATTGCCTCCTTACTCTTTATAATACTTCCTGAATCAGGTTACCTGAGTACTGCTGGACTTTGTCGGTAACATTAAAAACCGGCTTTGCCCATTTGCAGTCTGCACCGAGTCTAGCCGCGGGTATAGCGCTGCATTCTTAAAGTGGAAAGCAGAAAATCAGATTCGTAATAAATATGTACATGTTTATTCTCATACTACTTTAGGGGCCGTTCAAAAACTGCGTCCCGCTATTTTCAACACTTTTCCACCCTTCTCTTACTTCGTCATAGGAAATAGATTATTCCACGAAGCTTTAACCATCCCTTGTGACATCACAAATTCGAACCAGAATTTAAGTTTTTCACCGAAATAAATGTAATATTTTGAGCTCAAGTGATTTTGTTTAAACTACTATCTAGCAATCAGCTAATAATTTACTTTCTTCATATGAAAAACAGGTTATATTATACAAATTTCGTACATTTGTGATTGGATTGAAGTAAAGTTATTATGACAGATAATTGACAGCAGTGAGATAATACTGCATTTTTCACATAACTACAGTGTCGGTGGAAGCTATCTACGGTGAAAATGATCTACTTTAGCTGTTGTTAAAGTACCTTAATGTTTTAATTTGACATCAGATTTTTGCCTTTTATTATAGTGAAGGCTAATAGAATTTAATGTCTAATAAGCCTAAGTTTAAGACATAATGTCCGTTTTATAAAGAGATATGGTAAGAAACGTAAAATTTCAAAGTTTATGACAAATTATAAAAGGGGAAAGTAACCAATTGTCGAGGGAATAGGCAACATCAAACTTTGCTATCCGCTTTCTTACAGGTGAAAACTTCGACAAATTAAAAAATTATTTGGCTAGACCGTAAGTCTATCGAACTTTTATTTTCGTATGTATTATCCCCACAAAAAACATTCCAATTGAAAATTGTGGAAGGTGAGGAAAAAGGATTCCGACGAAAATAAGAAATATAAAATACAAATCACAAAAATACGCAAAACAAAAGAAAAAACTGTACTCCTCTTGATCCACTTTTTATGTAAATTGTCCTAGGAAACCCAGACCAAAAAAATTAAAGCATGTATATATTGTTCTGTGTATGTCGTTTTATTTTTGTCATTTTGGACTGGGTCATTGCCAGTCACTGACCTTCCAGCTTTCTTGAGATTTATTAGTCGTATTTATATCAAATTTGCTACGTCAATTCAAGATTTAATTGAAGAAAGCGTTGTTCGCCATAAAAAGCGGGAAGGTAAGTGACTCGAAATGGCCAAGTCCAGAGGAACAAGAATGAAACGACATTCATAGATCATTGAGAGTATAGTTTTTTCATTTTATTTTTTTTTTCGTGTTAAGTGCATGCGGGAAAATTCGTTCTTTTTCATTTTTTATAATTATAATCACCAAAAATAAATAGTATGATTGAATGATATGTAAGAATTTGAATAGGACAAAGTTCCCACTAAATTGATGATGAGTGCAAAAAAAGGATGAACTTGTCTTTACACAACAATTCTCAACCAATAATTGTTGTATGATTTTGTAGTTGATCGGGCTTCTCTCACCTTTCATCCACTACCTCTAACCATGATTTACTAATGTGAATAAACAATAAATAGTATACTTTGCACCCAGGGGGAGAAGAGGGGCTTTTCCGATACAAACGTATGTTTTCAGTACAAGTCGTAGGCAAGCGTGTACGATATTTTTTAAAACAAATGGATGCTTACCAAAATTTCTCAAAATACAGTCATGAATTCAGCCCTTATAAGATTTTTAATAAAGAATCATGAAATTTATTTTCACTTATTCCAAATTATCTAAAATTCAATCAAAAAATTGTCGGCAATTTTAGAAATTTGAGAGGATATTTATGGTAACTTATCATAAATTTCCCAAAATTCAATTTAAAAATGTCTATAAATAAGCGGAAATTTATGGTACTTTTAAAGGTAAATATGGTAAGTTACCATAAATTACTCGAAATTAATTTTCATTAAGCTGTGTCATAGTCTATGATATTATATGATACTGTATCATATTATATGATATTGCATTATATTGTATTATACTGTATTATATTGTATCGTACTACATCATATTACAACATATTATATTATGCTGTATCATATTGCACACATACTGTATCAAATTGTGCCATATTATATCATATTACATCATATTGTATCGCATTGCAGCATAGTGTACCGCTCTCTACCATATTACATAGTAATGTATGATACTGTATCCATTTCCATCTGATATATATTATTGTACCATATTGTTCCATATTGTGTCATATTGTGTGATAGTGTACATATATTCTATAATATTGTGAAATATTGTATCATATTATTTTATAATGTATCAGATTGTATGACCTGACGCTAGGTTCGTATCCTATAGATTGCTCTGATTGGTTATACGGCAGTGAGCGGGGTCTGCCGGACAACAGCATTGAGTACGGCATTCGACTTGTGCATTTCTTATTTTCATGTGACATGCACGTTATATTGTTTTAATTTCATATTACATTTGAATGCTATATTGTTTTAGCTTGAAGTATTTTTTTATAAATTACTTCAATATTCCTATTACTTGAATAAAATGAAAATTACATTTAAAGACGATTTGAAGATACATTTCTTAGCTGAAGAATATTCAGTAAATTATTTTCAAAACAACTCAAAAATTTACTTTTTAACTTAAAATGTCATTAAATGTGATTCAGAGGATATTTTTTCGAATCGTCTTCAGAAATTAATTTTGGCTTTAAAACATCATACAATGAGTTTCAAACACATTCGAAACTCAAGTTTGTAGTAAGTATTTTATTTCCATGTTAGTTCTAAATTTAATTTTTCATTGTACATATAAAAGAGCTTAGTTGGTGTTGTTCATATTTATTTGTTGTAAATAACAATTACAATTTCTAATTTATTGTTTATCATTGACGCAACTTATAATGTTTCTAAAAATATTCTCGACAATAAATATTTTACAATTTGTCAGAGTTTCATTAAAACAGAAGTTTTACACAACCTAAACTTATCAATAATTTATATACACTTCTACAATAATAACTGACAATAACTCCCACAAATAGAACTATAGAGAAATATTCTTAGTAGTAAAAGAATAATAAAGTAAATGTACCGGGAAAGCTAAAATAGCAAATACCAAATTATTTATTTTTAAAGAAAAATATATATTTCAAGTATGTAAAAAAAGTTACACTTATATTCTCCTGACAAATTATATACTTGACTTTGAGATTATGTCTTACCTTCTTAGTGATGAAAGAATGACAAAGTATATGAACGAGAAAAATAGAAAAAACCAAATAACTTATTTTCAATAAACAATTACAAATTCAAGTGTTTGAAAAAAATTACTTATATACTCGTTCCAAATTATAAACTTTACTTTAATGTTTCTGAAGTTTCGGAAAACAATTCTGAAAAAATGTCTTCTAAAACGTGTAATTACGTTTATAGTAAACCAGTAAATTTTGGAATTGTTTTAAAGTTATTGACTATAAATTCTTCACAGAATAAATGTATTTTCAAATCATCTCTAAATGTAATTTTCATTTTATTTAGCAAAAAGAAATATTAAAGTAGTTTTGAAAAAAGTATGTACTTCAATGTATGTTACTTTAATATAATATAACATATAAATATAATATAATATTAAATCAATGCTACATGCACGCCACAAGAAAATAAAAAATATACTAAGTCGATTGCCATACTCGATTCTGCTGTCCAGCAAACCCCAATCACTACCGTACACCATTCAGCGCAATCTAGCGGATATTAACCTAGCGTCCGTAGCCGGACATCTATTCCCTGCCTTTATCGTATTGCATGATATTTTATGATATTGTATCATATTGTACAATACTAGTTGATATTGTATAACATCTGCTATATAACATTGTATCATATTGTATCGTAATGGATTATATTGTATCTTAGTCAAAACACAGTCGTGCGTTTTTTTTCAATTTACTTCCATCCCAAAGACAATTCACTAACGTCCTAAAAGAAATCTCAATTTGAAATATGTATATTTCAATTTCAATGGTAAGAGACATCACTCAAGTTACATATCTGGGAAACAAAAATCTTCTAGCAGACGAATCGTAATAATTTTCGTAAGTATAGTCTGGTCGTTTTTTCCTCACCTTTGGTCAACTGCCGCTGACCATGATCTTATATAATTTTATGGTATCGAACAAAAATTGTGATATAAATCAAATGTGTCAAAAGCACCATTTCTCAAGGTGCATTTCCCAATCCCTCGAGTGCTAGACCCATTTGTCGAGTACATGGCATAACCCAAAAATTAAAAATACACAAAGTTCAATTCGACTTCTACTCATAATATTATAATAATATTTCAAAACAGTAATTAAAAGTGTAAAAACATAATTACCTTAATACCTGAATAAGAAATTTTAAATGCCAAAAACTGCCCCCAATTAACGGATGATATGTTTAAAAAATACTAAATGCAATTTTTCACATAATATAGTTATTTAAAGATAGTTTAATTCTTTCTTATTACTAAAATAGCATGTAAGTATTAGGAATAAGTCAAAAAGTAACGAAAAATGTGATTTAAAATTTCTGATTGTGTCAACCTAAAATATTAAGCAAATGGGGAATTTCCGTCGATTCCATGAGGAATGCATTACAGATATTACATTCGGAACTCTTCCTCATGCATTTCTTATCTAATATTTTACGCCAATTTTTTCTGTCCTGGTATACCTCGTTAGCTTCGTTCACGTCCATATATTTTCTCATGCAAACTCTTCTGTTTCTAAGGCTTCTGATGTCTTTTCGAATTAGCGCCTTATTCCAGTCAGTTGCTATCTTCAAATAGTGTCTTGTTAATACCACATTTTTTTAGTATTCTTACGTTACTAACTTTGTACATTAGAATTTTACCGCACATCGTGCGCAGGTATTGCATGCTAACGGCGTTAATTTTATTCTTATCCTCTTCTTAGTATGACCAGGTCTCGCTATTGTACAGCACAGGATTTTTAAGTTTAAAATTATGTAGCGCCATTTGACCTTCACCTGATATCTTTTTAAATCTGATAATAAATCCAACTCTACCGATAACTTCCTTACTCTCATTCATACGCCTATCTGTTTATTTATTTTTCCGTCGTAAGTGAATAGACTACAAAGATAATGTACTTATTAATTTATTCTATTCTCTCATCATTTAGGACAATTTTGCATATTGTTTTCTCACCCGTTCCTTCAAACTCCATCATTTTTATTTTATTTAGGATAAGTTTAAGGCCTATGTTTTTCATGATTGTATTCTGTTTATTGAACATTCTTTGCAAGTCTTCGATTAACATAAGGCATCTTTGTCTCACACGTTGCAAAATATCCAAACAGTCACTCAGTTTTTTATTAATCCTTACCACTGAATATAAATGTTATTTAACTAAAAAACAATAAATAAAAGTACAAAATAAATGTTCTCCTAAATTCTCGTCAGTCCTTTTTTGGGTCAAAATTTTTTCTTTTCAATTTAGTTTTAAAAACTCCTGAAGTACAACACAAAAAATACAAGCTTAATATTTAAACAGACTTCACAGCTGAAAATGCTATCAATAGTCAAAAGAGGTAAAATTAATTTGCAAGTAAAATATTAAATGCAACATTGAACGCTTAAGATTGCTAGTCAAAATATATTACGTTTTGAACAAAATAGTTGAACTTGTAAACAAGAAAAGAATAATTTTATATAAAAATATATAAATTTTCAACGAAAGAATTGAGTTTTCAAGATAAAAGTCGATTTTTTTGAAACATTAGTATTTTCAATTTAAAAAGATGAAATTTAAAATAAGGATGATGATTTCTCTACCCAATAATTGAACTTTCTATGAACCAAAAAATTAGTCGAGATCATACAATTGCATTATCAACCAAATACTTGAACTCTGAACCCTCTGATCGGCACATGTTCCGATATCCTTCGGCTGGACTCGTGTGGTCTGGCTAGACCCCTGTATATTTCCATACAAATGTGTGGAAATTGAAAAATAGTGCGCTTTTGGAGATGTGATGAAATAAATTTATGTAACAACAGATATACATTTTTTTATTTCAAATGGTTTTCGCTTATATTTAATTACCTACTCAGGTAAAAATTTAAGAAATTTAAAGCAGAACAAAATTATACAGGAAGAATAGAGGTATCAGAAAAGTTATGGGACTTGAAGTGTGGGATATAAGGGGTTGGAAAGTAGGAGAAGTGAGTGTAAGTGAGGGATAATAGAGTATGGACAAGTAAAGGAAGAAATTGCATGGAAGTCTGGGATGTGAGGCGTTGGGAAGTAGGAAAAGTGAGTTTCAATGAGGGATGTGAGGGTAGGGTAAGTAAAGAAAGGAGAAGTAAGGAAAGTGAGGGATTAGTAAGAAGAATTGCGAGCAGTGAAGAATGTGAGGGATTAAGAAGCATACGAGAGAGAAGGAAGAGAATTGAAGGTAGGAAATTTGCTGGGTGGGGTACGTGGGGAATAAAAGTAGGGGAATCAAAGAGAGGGAAATTAGATGATGAAAATTAAGGGAGGTGAGGAGAAGTAGGAGAAGTATGGGAGCGGAATTCGGTGTAATAGAGAATGGAGAAGTGTGTGAAGAAATGGGATTGAAGAGTGGGATGTGAGGCGTTGGGAAATAGAGAAAGAAGAAATAGGAAATTGAGGGAGCAGAAAGTAGGAGAAGTGGAGGCTGTGAAGTATGTAAGGGTTTGAGAAGTAGAGGAGGGAGAATAAATAGAATTAAAGGTGAGAAAATGAGGGGGTGGGATGCGTGGGGCATAAAAGCAGGGAAATTGAAGAGAGGGAAAGTAAACTAGGGGAGGAGAAGTAGGACAAGTATGGGAGCGGAATTACGAATAATAGAGGATGGAATAGTGAGGAAAGTGATGTGATGGAAGTGTGGGATGTGAGGCGTCGGGAAGTAGGAGAAGATAGTTTAAGTGAGGGATGTGAGGGGTGGGGAAGTAGAAAACGGAGTAAGAGAATGGATTTCATGTATCCTTTCCACTTTTTAAAAATAATAGCAAATGAAATTTGAGGAAAATACATAAAGTTTTAATTTGCTAGCTCATTCAGAATTATATTTTTAAAAAAAGAATGATTTCAATTGCAAAATATCATGAAGGACCCATGTGCCAACCGGAGGGTTAATCAAAAGATACGAATTTTAACAAAAAAATAGTTGAGTTTACAACCAAATATGTTCATTTTCAACCTGAAAAGACTAATTTTTAATTAAATGGTCACCTTTTCCGCCAAATAAGATTAAATTTAAACCAGAAACAGTTGCGGCTTTAACCAAATTGTCGTAACTATAAGCCAGAAAGAAGAATTTTCAACAGACCAGTTGATTTTTCAGTAGCATTTTGAAAGAAATAGTTTAATACACAGCCAAGTCGTTAAATTTTTAACATATTTGTTAGATTTTCAAACAAATAATTGAATTCTCAACCAAATTTTCGAATTTCTAACAAAGAACATTCAAGATCGAAGAAAAACCGTTGCATGTACAGTCAAACACTTGAATTTCCAATCCAGATTCGTCTTTTACACGACAAATTTTTTAGAAGACAGTTAAATTTTTATTACTTAATTTTTAAGAAAATAGTTGGATTTTCTACGAAATTAATAGAATTTTCACCACAAAAAGACGAATTTTTAACAAAATATATCAATTTATATTATTCGGAACTTGCTTGAAATTCTTTTAAAACGCTCGAAACCTTATAAGATCGATTGAAATCTATGCACATAGTTTGTAGTCTTTTTTAATTGCTTAAAATCCTTTAAAATCCCGTAAAATAATCGGAAACTCTGGACGTCACTTAAAATCCGTGAAAATCCTTTACAAATCTTTCAAAATCCCTCGAAATCCCTCATAATCCTTTAATAACTATAACCAACTTTCATATCGCTTTAAAAGCCCTACTTTCTTGTTTAATTCAAAAAATATAGGTGAATGAATATAAATAAATAATAGTCTTTTGGTATTAATTCTGCTTTTTAATGACATGTAATACTGATCCCTCATCCCCTTCCCAGTCTTTCTGCGTGGAAATCCTTTCCTCTTAATATTCTCAAAATTTATAGATAAAATAGTATATATTATATATTAGAAGTTAAGTTTTTAATTTGTATTTATTGTAAAACTCATATTTAATATTCAATATTACTAAAGTTTTAAGATTTGATATTTTGATCTTTGAATAGATACTAGTGCATAAAATGTGACGTTTTAATTTATGTTTATTGTAAAATACATATTTATTAGTGACAATTACTTATCTTTTAATTTTTTACAATTTTTTAACTTAAAATCACTATAAAGGAAACGAAAATCTGAACATGCATTAATATAACCTACAAAAAAATAATCTTAAAACTGGGGATTGTTGTAGAACTTGGATTAAAGCTGTCCGAATTTACACCGTTCCGAGAATTAATGGCGTAATGACTTGGGGATTCGTCGAGCACAAGAAGCCCCGGGAGCTGCTCATCCAAGCGTGACATCCGAACGGTCTGGAAATATGATCAAAGGTCACCCGTGCAGAAATTTTTTTGGGGCGCCGGTCGGGCCCCGATCGGGAAAAATGTGTTCCCCAAAGGGTAATCTTTTTAACGCCAGACCGTAAATGAAACGCCTTACCCGACAGGGCCCAGATTTGGGCCTCCAAAATGAGGACCCGATTTGGCCCAGATATAGCCCCTTTAATTTTTTATTTTCTTAATTAGTAAAATTTCAAAAGTATTTATAGTAATATTTTTTCAACTTTGTATTTTACAAAACTTATATTTTTAATATTCAACATTATATATCTTTATATATTATGTCTCATTTTCAATATTCTACATTACTATACATTATCTGTTTTAATTTCTTGAATTTATCGATAAGAGTTTGCATTTCGAAGAAGACTGTTCTGCTTTAACAAACAATGTTCAAATTTAGAGCTATCACACACAAACACATACACACACAGAAACACAAATAAATTTTAATTTTAAATATTTTTGAATCTTCCTAATATTCTTTTAGAATGATTTTCATTTGACTAATGCACATGGGGCACTTGGAGTGAGATTTGAAAAGTGAGGTTATTTTCGAAAAAATATAAAAAGCTTTTAATCTATAATGTTACTAACCCGTAAATTCATTACATTTAGTATAAAGTAATCTTTATTTTCACAATATCATTATCAAAATATAAAATTCTAAAAAGCTGGAAAAAAATGTTTATTTACATAAATAGTAAATAAGCTCAAAATGACGATGCCTTCTCGAATGCATTACTGGAAACCTTGAGAAGCTAAAAATGAATTGTGATGTTGATTCTATCGAATTAAAGCTTACCTTTGCCTTCATTGCGGATATAGGAAATCTCACCAACAAATCTGTGCTTTCGAAAGCGCAATCTACTTTTTTCTTTTGGCATTTTAAGTTCGATGAAAGAAAAACAACATCACGACAATAATAGAAGAATTGACATAATCTTGTGGAACCTAACAAAACCCGACGTGATTTTGACGCGAACCACACCATCTGCCCCTTTGCGGTCACATGTGGAAAATCCGATCGGGCCCAGATCGGAACTCGGGAATAAGTTGGGCAATTTCTGCACGGGCAATGCGAGACATGCTCGATACCGTTTTTAATTCCAAGTTCCAGTTTATTTTATGAGAAAATCTCGCCACCGCTGGTTAAAAAATCGATATCTCGCTAAAGGTATCTTAATTAATGTATTTTGTTTTATTCAAATTAGATCCAATATTATAACAAAGTAAAGTGAGATACCTTAACTATATTTTATACCACAGCTGCACAAGTAAATCACAACGACAGGCTGGAGAAACCCTCGTTTGTGTTGACGACACGGGGCGACCCAAGGATGACAACTTTTTGCATCCATCTTGCAGGTGCGAGATGCGTATATATAATCTTCCGTAAGAATAGGGTAATTAATGTACGTTTCATAATCGCAGAAGCTATTTTCAAAAAATTTATCTTCAAATATTGAGATTCCATTAAGTAAAATCAAAAAACATTTCTCTTGGTATTTCAAAGTGCACCAATTGAATTTATCTTTTCATTATAATCGTCGATAGCGTCAGCTTGAGCGCGTGAATAATGCAAATTTTTACCAAACTACATAGTGGAGGTATTTACTTTTCGACTTTAATGTGCAATATGAAAGGTTTATTATGCTTGCTAGAAATCTTGATCGCCTCTGTAACATACGGACAAACGACCTCTTACTCACTCAAAGAAATGAAAAGTAGATGTGAACGTTCATGATCTGATATCGCATTTGATTACGCTCCACTCGGTCGGAACAGAGATGGATTATGTTCACCAGCACCTGGGGCGAAAGTATTTTCTTTCAAACCACTTTTGTATCTAACTTATCTCGACATTTTTTCAAGCGCCCGGATTCAATCTCAATCACAAAATGAATCAAACTCTTTGCCAGCATCTGAAGTTTTGCCTCGATAATATACTGTAAGTCAAACTAATTTTGCGAGAGTAGGGTAGACCGGTAGCAAAACCGACCTCGCGCCGCACAGTAAGGTGAAATAAAAAAAGGAGGTTCAAAATAACATTTAGAACGCATTAATGTACCGATTTCAGATTTTTTCTTTAAATTCAAACTGGATTTTTAGAAAATAGCGAGAGTAGTTTTTTATTTTTTTTGTTTATTTAATTTTTATTTTTATTCACACAATTTAAAAAGGGTCGATTTTTTTAATTTTAATTTTTTGTCTCCTAGATAAAAATTCTTTTTACACTTCCCGTTACTTGCATTAAGTCAAATTTAAATTCAAATCATACACACAAATTTACACAGAAGACATTAAAATGCAGAAACAAATCGTTTTTTTCTCTATACTTGTTGTAACTATATTACCAATGATATTTTTGGAAAAAATGTTACTTCCCATTAATATTTGTTTATTTAAAACCGAATTATATAAATAAATGCACATTTTCGGCCTTTTTAAGCGAAAGGAAACCAATTTTTCTTCTAATCTTGTTGCAATTATATTGTCAATTATGCTTTCTGAATAAATATTGCTATCCAATCAAATTTATTTATTTTATAAGCAAATGCATTAATATTTTTTATTTCATAAACAAATTATATAAATAAATTCACATTTTGCACATTTTTAAACAAAAAGAAGTCGTTTTTTTCTTCTGAAATTGCTCAAATTATATTGCTAATGATGCCTTATTTTTTAACAGAATTTTTACCATCCATTAGTATATGTTATTTTGATAAATAAATTCACATATATCGCGTTTTTAAGCGAAAAAAATTGTCTTTCTTCTTATATTGTTGAAATTATATGGCTAATGATGTTCTATAAAAAACGTTACCAACGTTCATTTTATAAACAAATTATGTAAACAAATGTACATTACAGATATTTATAGACAGAAAGAAATAGTTTTTTAAAATTATTTTCTAAAGTATCTAGACAATGAAATGTTTATAGTTTATACACAGAAAAAACATTCTTTCATCTAGTCTTATTCAAATTATATTGTGAGTGATGTTCTTTGACAAAGTTTTGTTATAAAAAGGAATTCTTAAAATTTATAAACAAATTATATAAAAAAAATAAAAAATTTAGCCTCTTTTAAGAGAAAAAATATTTTGTTTTTTGTAGTCTTGTTGAAATTATGTTGGTAATGTTTTTTACATGAACTCTTGTCGAACAATTTCTCTTTGCTTGCAAATTATTGCAATTTTGTAAACGCTTATTTGTTGTAAATTTAATAGATTAAATTTTGTAACCAAAATTTTTCGGAAAATATCACTGGCAATATAATCTAGTAGTTAAATGAGATAACGGTCTAGTTATAGTTTTAAAAAACACTTATTTTACGTTCATTTCAAATTACCTCGTCAATAATGAATGAAAAACAAAGGACTTATAAAAAACAAGAATTTTCTGTTATCTTAACATAAATACGATATAAACGCTTTTTTTATCCTTATATGTTAAATTTGCTTATATTATGAACACATATTGTTGCATAGCAATATTTTTTCAGAAAACATCATTTACAGAATAATTGCAACAACATTAAAAGAAAAATTAATTTCTTTTGGCTTAAAAACACCTACAATCTGCATTCGTTCATATAATTTGCTTATAAAATAAATAAATACTAATGAGTATTGAAAATTTTCCGAAAACATCATTGATAATATAATTACAACAAGACAAGAAGAAAAAAGAATCGGTTTGTGACTATAAATGCTTGCGATGTACGTTTCTTTACATAATTTGTTTACAGAAAAAATTAATAACATTTCACCTGAAATTTTAATGACCATGTATTATCCTAAGGATGAAAGCGAGCAATTTCCTAGAAGAATCAGACTTTAAAGACAAATATACATTTTTTTCTTTCTTATAAATCTTGCATTGAATTCAAGTGACGGAAAGTAAAAAGTCGACAGTAAGAATCGACACTTTTTTCGCTGTTTGCATTAACATTAAAATAAAATAAGCATCTACTCTCACTATTTTCTGATAAATTTAGTCCTAAACATTTCAAAAAAATTCTAAATGAAAACTTAAAGTTCGCCTTTTGATTTTACCCTGCCGAACGTCAGGAAAAAATCGACTTTGCAAAATACATTGCTGTTCCTTATTCATTTTAATTCTTCCTTGCTTCAAATAATCTATTATATCAGAGAAATATTGCACTATCAACTCAATTCTCGAACATTCACGTTTTCAAAGAAGAATTATGCAGAAAACATTTGTAAATTTCCGCAAGTTTAAAACTAAAAAAAATCTGTTAATCCTAGAAAGTTTTTCATCTGCCAGAAGTGGAAACAGAAACTATGTAAATTCTAAAGAAAACATATTTGAAGGAAACAATTTAACTAGGGAATCCTCAAGAATTACTTTTTGAAGGAAAAAAAATTTCCTAAGTCAGAGCCAATATCGGAAAACTGAAATTTTCACCTCCTAACGCAAAATACGAAATATTCAAGAAAAATGTATGTGAAATCGAGAAATTTATAAAGTTTAGAAAAGTTGGGGGAGTAATTAGGTAAATCTGAAGAAACACTTTTTGATGGAAAATAAAGTTAATTTACAGAGACAACATTAGAAAGCTGGAATTCCTACCGCACACCCAAATTTACAATCATCAAAAATATTCTCTGTTAGTCCTTTCATCATTTTAGCAAATTTTATAATAGTTTCATCAAATTTTTAAAGTATTAAACTTATATGGAATCAACTTTAAAAGTATATGGCCTAAAATTCAAAAGTGTGCAATAGAAAATTAATTTTATTCTTTGAACAAAATTTTCTGTATTCTAATCTGATACATGTTTTTAAAGTATTTAAAATAAATTTCAATGTTTATTTTAAATGTAATTCTTCATTCTATAAATGATAAAAATCCATATTTCTTCATCGCCCGCTTCACCATACTTTTTCCCATTCCCCTCTTTTTTTCACTTAAATGTGAACTGAGTTAACAGAACCTAATCAAAAATCCAATTGTGTGGTTCAAAATTAATTTTTTAGTTAAGGACTGAATTAGTTTGTTGAACATTCGTTTTTGTCGTTCTCACGTACTTTAATAACCTTTTTCATAAATATCTTTTCAGGTTTTATAATCAAAACAAACTTGCATTTTTAGTAAGATTTGGTTACAACTGGCTCCTGCTTTTTCACAATTTTAAGTAAACAAATATTTCTGTTAGAAATCGTAAATTGAATTTTCGCCAGCTTCCTGCTATATGCTGCTGACAAACGATTATTCTGATTGGTTCAGTCTATAATTTCACTCAGTCCCGAATTTTTAAAGTGTGATGAAGCGAATGTTCCAGAAGTCAACTTGTGGATAGTAACAAATTTTTGGAAACATCTCACTCTCACGCACTTTTATAACATTATTCATTACTTTCTTTTTCAGGTTTTATATTCTAAATAAAATTGTATTTTTAGCAAGATTCGGTTTCATCTGGCTGCTGCTTTTCGACAATTTTAATTAAACAAATATTTCTGTTAGATATCCTCACAGAAAAAACTGAAGTTTCCATTGGAACCCATTTTTGGTTCCAAAGGAGCTGGAACAAAAATGAAACACACTTGCTGAAAAGGAACCCAAACCGATAAATGAGCTCTAAATGATACCACACTTGGGGTTCTAAAGGATCTCAATTGTAATTGAGCTCATTTCTAAAGAACCTATTGTTCGCTTTGCCCTCTTAACATATTATGTTTAATTATTATTATTATTACACCATTAAGACATTTCCCTTTCGGGGTAGGCGTGACTCACTCGGCAGGGGAAAGGAGTAGTGTGTGGATGGGATAGAGATTTTTC
>NC_046658.1:96647007-96653639 GCF_010883055.1 Belonocnema kinseyi | reverse complement strand
ACCTCTGGGCACGTTGCCATTTACTTTACCTTGATACACTTGTTTCGTTAGTCGTTCATTTGGCATTCTCTCAACATGTCCGAACCATCTTAACCGATTTCTAATTAATAACATAATATTTACCTTAAAGCACGCATGTAATCGAACTCTGATAGACATAACTTAAAGAAGATAATTAAATTAAAAAATCAGACCGCAATTAAACTAGATATAATGACTTGATGAATATCATTTTTAGATTATGTAGCAAAGTTCTCGATAACTGTAAATCGATTCCTAACTTACCAGCCCTACTTTGCAAGCGTTTAGTTTGTGAATGTGTCTTCATGTTCTTTTTAAAAGCGCTCTAAACGAACCATTTTGGCTCTCTACAGGTATCTAATGGAGCTCCAGTTCCAAATGATACCAACTTTGATTTGATTTGCAACTTTAGTGAAACCCCAGTTTTTTTGTGATAAATTGAATTTTCGCCAGCTTCCTGCTAGATAATACAGACACAGCAGTGTTCTGATTGGTTCAGCGTTTTACAGGATGTGATATTTAAAGGTAACCGAGTTGTTTGAATGATGATTTCTATCATTTTCCTTCATTTTTGTTTCTCAAAAATATATGAAGCACTCAAAAAAATGTTTGAATGTACTAAAATTTTTATAATTTTATGCAGTATTTAACAAGTATATTATCTCAAATTAATTCAAAAAGCCTATTTAATAAGACGAATAACAGATTTAGAGAATTGGAAAAGAATGAGAAGAATGGATATTTATTTATTCCTGTGGGCAGTACAGGTATAACACGTAAATTTAATGTCCGTAATGAAAAGTATGCACGTGACATGGCGAGGTCGCGCAAGGCGAGCAACCTCACATACACTCAACACCCATATTGGCACACCTATATAGGCCAGTATAATTATGATGGTGGCGCGTTTTATAATAAATCAGTGTGTGCGCTGGCGTCGCGTGGCACTTGAAACCTGGGGAACACCTATCCGGCCCCTATATACTGACATTCCAGCCGGTCGGAGCCCACAAGGATAGAAAGGTGTCTGGCGACTCTACAGACTTATTATCTCTGAGCGCATGTGGTCAAAGTAGTTTGCCTCAGTTATTGGAATAGGTCTATAGCGACTTTCAAAACTATGCAGCGCCCTGATTGTCGGTTGTTATGACAACGATAATATTTTAAATTTTTAGACGCGGTTTAATAGTCCAGGGGAAATATTAGACATTTATTTTTACATCTTAAAAGTAAGAAGCAATCTTTTTACACGAAATGCTGCCCTTAGAGATTTTTCCTAAATTAAATATGCTTAGGTGGCTGAAAATCCATTCACGTTGATATAAAACAGCCGGAGAAAGCATAAAATTGGTCAAATAAACCATTTTTTAAAGATTTCTAGTAATCGAGAATATTTCCTCTTCTAAAAGTTTCTCCATTTATAATTGAATCATGATACTTATAAGGATAACTAAATATTTTTGCCAACGGCTTATTATTTCATCCTTACTATCCTTCATATTTTTAATTTAAATTGAGAAGACCTTTTTCAAATGTTGTCAAACTTTAATTGAAAATAGTTCAAGGACGAATCACTCAAATAGTTTAAACTAACGCACGCAACAGAACCGCGTATTCACGCCCTGGATTTTTATTTTGAAATGTTAAAAACCATCTATTTAAAAATTCACAGAAAACACTTGTGTTAAATTTGTTGCAACTCAAATTTCATTGGTCTTA
This sequence comes from Belonocnema kinseyi, assembly GCF_010883055.1. Lineage (NCBI taxonomy): Eukaryota > Metazoa > Arthropoda > Insecta > Hymenoptera > Cynipidae > Belonocnema > Belonocnema kinseyi. The sequence continues at coordinate 96,651,899 of NC_046658.1, read as the reverse complement.
TAATGAGAATATCAGAAAATTTTCAGCCTCATATTTATTCCTATGATCGTAGTTGCACATATGGGCATCTAATCTCTAATTTTTCACGTAGTCCGGTCACTTTGGGCGTGAATATCGCAGATATGAAAAATGGTTTTAAAAAACTGTACAGCGCATGTTAATGTGTCTTTATTTGTGCGTGGATTGCATGCTTGGCGGTTATTGTGTAAAAATCTGGTCAGGTACTGGCAACCTTCATTTGCCTGAAAGCACCGAAATAATGCACTTCGAGTAGATAGGTCTACTTTGAGAATCTCCTGTATTGTAAAATTTGCCCAGAAAATTTGGAATTTTATATTTATTTATTCTTCAAAGCCTTAAGAAATTATATCTTTTTCCAAAATGTGATATTTTTATAAACCTGACCATGAAGTAGTTTACAAGAAAAAAAATTATCTTCAATGCACTGCACCTGCCAAAACGAGCTATATATACACTTCAATGAAGCAAACATCTCTACCGCGTCATTATTAATCACGTTTACGAAAAGAATTAATTTTTTGAAAGAGATGTAAGTTCTTAAGGCTTTGAAGAATAATTAAAAAAAAACATCGAAATTTTCTAGTCAAATTTGGTAATACAGAAGATTTTCAAAATTGACCTATCTACTCCAAGCGCATTATTTCGGTGCTTTTCGATAAATAAGGGATGGTAGTTCCTCACCAGATTTTTGCACAATAACAACTAAGCATACAATCGACGCAAAAATAAAGACACATTGATATGAACTTTACGGGTTTTCTTTATCATTTTTCCTATCTGAGATATTCATGCTTAAAGTGACCGAACTACATACAAATATTAAAGATTTGGGGAATTTATCCTTTTGAGACTGAATTTTGGCTCATGTTGAGAGTTGTGGAGTGCTGAATAGCGTTGTGACCCACCTTAACATGTCAAAGCAATAATTCGCTTTGAGATATTAGACTAAATAATTCTTAATAAGGAAAATAATTGGAATAATATTTACCTACTTTTCAACTCTCATTTATTTAACAGTGCGTAGCAGTTATTTAGAATAAAATTATAACTTCCTAATGCTACTTTCAAATGTTAGGTTAGTCATGGCCGTCGACATTTAAACGAAAGCCGGGATGTATAGAAAAAGTCATGACCGTCTATATATACAATTAGGTATTTTCACTGCAACCACCAGCTAACTTCACTTCGTGGAATGTAGAAAATCTAGAGGAAATTTCTTCGAATCAATCGGCATCAATTTCGATGCAGACGGTCACGACTTAGTTTTTACATCCCGGTTTTGGTGTTTGAATGTCATGTCGGTTTTGACTAACCTAAGATTTGGAATTTATACCACGCCAAGTACAATTTTTATTTCAAGACACTAATACTCGATTTTCTGCGTGCATAGTGGCTAATTTTTAAATATTAGGAGTTCTATACATTTTTGAAATGAAATCTCTTGAAATTCTTTGGAACCTTTTAAAATAACTTAAAATCTTTAAAATCTTTTAAATCTGTCAAATTCCTTCATATCCCATGAAAGTGTTGAAATCCGTGAAAATCTCATAAAAAATATTTGGAATTTCTTCCCTAAAGTTTTCTACAGATTTGTCCAAATTCCTTCAAATCATATAAATTTATTCAACTAAATAGAAATCATTTGTTTGTCTCGCCTCTGGCCGTAAGCGAGACTTTATTTTTGGTCTTAAGTCAAAATGTGTCGTCTCTTAGTCAAACTTAAGGACATTGACAACAAAAGGCTCTACAGACTTTCGAGGGCCATCACTAATCCGCTTTAAATATTGCAAAATGTTTATATTATTTATCTCCGTGGTATTTATTTTTTATGCATTTATAATTTTATTTAGCTGCAATAATTATGTTCTTTGGGTGGCAAATCTAAAAATGTTATCCATTTTTATCTACCGCAAACAGTTCACTACATATTTGTGGAAAATGAGAGTTTTAATCTTTTGACGGAAAAATTTATATGCTTGCAGTTCTTGAGACTGACAGGTTCCGAATTTTGAATGAGCAAATCATTCATTACAAAATTACAAGTTCTGTCAGACGTACAATTTTAATCCTTAGCAGATATCAGCGGTTTGGCCCCAGCCTAGCTACCTGATTCCTGAAAATCGCAGACCCTGTCGGTCGGGTCCATAGTTTGTAGAGGTCGGAGTATAATCGAAAATAAACTTTACAAAGGAAAACTTTTGTAATTTTGACTCTGGAAAATATTAAAGCCCAAAATTGGTAATATAACTTTCTTCAGAAACAATTCTGTTTACCTCTCAAGACATGAACTTCTCGTCTTAAGACAAACCCACCTCGAATTGTCTTCAAAACCCGTCTTAAACCTTAGTCATAAACTCAAGACTTACGTTTTCGACTACTAAGTCTCGCTCCTGTCCGCCAGCGAGACATAGCCGTCTTGGAGACGAACTCAAGACGAAATATTTTGACTCGGGTATATCCACTATAGTGTCCGAGGGCACTGAATTCACGTTTTCACTAAAATCTATATCTGTAAGAGCATCTGGATTACATTTTTCAATTTTTTAGATATATTGGATCTTAACATCTCGAGACAATTTTGCCAAATATTTAATCTGCCTTTCGAAAAAAGAAAAACTCAGACGTATCACGTCGTTGAAAAGCAAAAACCAAGTGTGGTACCATCCACTACGCTACTAACGCTTGCCTCCCTCGTATTCTCTCTTCTCGAACTCCACAGATCCACTTTTCTCGTTTCCTCTCTTACTATCTGAAAAGAAAAATCTCCATATACAACCACAATCTTATATGTAACCACCTACGCGTACGGCTAGTAATACTTCCTACGACTACCACCTATGAAACTCCCCAGATCCACTTCCTTCGCCCTAAAGATGAATTTCTGGAAATCTCAAAAGCCTGGTGTATAACCTTCTCCGCGTTCCTCCAGTGACGATTCTTCTCACTTTCTCCTATGGTATTCCCGCAGATAATTTCCTTACCGCTAAAAACAATTACTAGATGAAAAGCAATTTGGTCACTAATTGTTCTCCTATAATTGATTTTCATGAGGTAATAATTGTTGGTAGCAGTAAGCATATAATTGGAGGGAGTGAGAGGGAACGTCACTAGAGGTACGGGGAGTTGGTTGCACACCAGTCTGTGGTTGTTGCTGGGGATTTATTTCTTATAATAGAAAGAGATGGACAGAGGAAAGTGAATCTGGGGGTTGCAAAGAAGGGAGTGAGGGGGAGGTGAGCGTTAATAACGTAGTGCGTGATAACGCACTTTGTTGTAACGCCGGTGCGTTTCGATGAAGCCGCCCTTCCGAGTCTATAAGCATAAGAGCGATGTACGCAAGTACGATGCTGTCGATCCAAACTCATGAGCGTAAGTATGTGGGGGGAGAGGCGAATTGATGTGTGAAAAGTGTTAGAATCTGACCGAGTACAGCTGGCCTGCCAACAGTACTAGCGGAACAAGCAACTGGTATGCTCGTTAAATGTAGGAATAAGGTAAAAAACAAAATAAATGAGCAGAAACGAATTAGGAGAGGATTAAAATGTAATGCAGAAAGTTTATTCAGTACACCTACAAGTACTGCTTATAGCTGGTTCACTGAGTGAGAGAGGTAAATATTAAGTTCGGTTATGTGCTGCGAGGTGGCAAATTTGTGTGTTAGCTGATTATACAAGTCTCATCCCAAAGCGGATTTCCAACTTTTAGATAATGTACGATCTGAAAGCGGAGACGAAAGCGGATGTCTAGCTCTGACAGAGACGAGAGCTAATGGCGGATGGCGAGCTTGTAGTATTCAGAACAGATCGGATTGCCAGTCCTGATCTTTCTGCCCGTTTCGCGGTGGTGCACGCATTTCTTAACTCGAGGGGCCTCGTGGAAAACCAGCCGAAGTAGGAAGAGCCGCGTAGAGGGAGATGCGCGCATTCGAGTTTCGCTGGCGCTGTACGCTCGGTTCTCTTCTGTACCCGGTTTTGATCAGGGACTGAGAGTGAATCCCGACTGAGCCGAAAGTGATGCTGTAAACGCGCTCTTTAGGAGATATATTCTGTGGGAGAACTGTAGGTTGAAAGAGGCGTCACCCAATCCCTCATGGCCGGAGTCACCCCTCCGCAAACAATTGAGGTAAAGATTCAAGCAGGCACGTTGGTGCCTGGAACAAATCCCGAGAAAAGTAATTCTTCACTGAACGATCTCTGCCCCCACTCCGGTATGGATGGAATCAGTAGAAGATCGAAAGACTGGAAAGATCGAACTTACTGACTCTCTATAGGATTTGAATCTTCTAGGGAGCTGAATCCTAAGAGTAAACCCCCTTTGCTGTTTCTCAAGAGATCGATCTCTTAGTGAGTCAAAGTGTGTCGTTTCTGATGAATCTTTTGGAAACGAAACTTTACTGGATGGCACCACATACAATATTTTTTGAATTTTGATAAACAGTTACTAGTTGGAATTATTGTGGACTAATGCATTATTATTTTTTTCGCAAATTCAGATTTATGTAAATTTTTATTAGAATACTTTTATCATAGAGTATTATTATTCTCTTAATTAATTAATTATTATTTAAGCAATGATAATAAATTATAGTAATCTATAATATATTAAATACTAAAATATTGAAAGAATTAATGAATTGTTTGAAAAATTTAATTTTTCAAAAATAAATTTATTTAATAAATAAAATTTATGCAAACTTTAACAATTGTTTAGAAAATAAAATGGTTTAGAATATAAAATATTTTTTGGAATTAAATTTCAGGAAAAAAGATATAGTTTCAAAAATATTATTTAAACAAATAATAGAGTTTAAGAAAATGATACAATTGATAAAAAAAGTAATTAATTAAAAAAGAAAATTGTTGAAAAAATAA
>NC_046658.1:96636999-96646907 GCF_010883055.1 Belonocnema kinseyi | reverse complement strand
AGAAAATTGTTGAAAAAATAAATTCAAAGAAAACATAAAATGGTTAAACCATAAAATTGATGAAGAATCAAAAAGGTATAAGAAATGAAATATTGAAAAAAATTGATTAAGAACTGTAATTGGTTAAAGAATTCAATTAGGAAAATCAATTCTTTTTTTAATTATAAATTTCAAACAAAATAATTGTTGAAATAAAAGTTATAGATATTTGGACCATAAAATTAAAAATTAAATTTCAAACAAATTTATTTGAATTATAGTTAGGATACTTTTATCATCAATTATTAGTATTCTCTTAGTTAATTAATTATTATTTAATCAATGATCATAAATGAAATTGCTAAATCAGATATTTTATAAATAAAATATAAAAAAAATTGTTTAATAAGTTAAATTTTTCAAAAATAAATTTATTTAAAAAAATAAAATATTTACAAACTTAAATAATTGTTCAACAAATAAAAGGGGTTGAAAAATAAAAACGTTCAAGAAATTAAATTTTAGAAAAGAAATAGATTTGAAAATATAATCTAAACAAATGATAGAATTTAAAAAATGATAAAATCGCTGACAAACAGTAATTAATTAAAAAATAAAATTCTGAATGTTATTAATTTTATATTTTTCAATATTTATATCACAATCAAAAAATTTCTATTCAATTATAATTGTAGTTAAACATTAATTATTCATCTATTTATTAATAAATCATATATTATTAATTGATTAATAAATTACTTCAATATTGTTTCATAATCAAATAATAATGTATATTATATAGTTGTGTTTTAACCGCGTATAATATAATTTGGAATTAGCGAGAAATTGTTAAATTAATATAAAGTAGCTTTTATTCTGATTTCAAAAACAGAATCTCAGAGATTAAAATCATATTGCATAGACAGAGAGTAAAAGTTCAGAGAGCTGAAAGTAGGTTCAAAACCTAACTCTTTCGGATGGCAGTTCGCTCTCTTCGGGATCGTTTGAAAGTATCTTCGGTTAAGTTTCCATCGGGGGCAAAACCTACCAGAATTCTGGAGGTTTCGATCTTTCAAAGATGGAAACCCGTGTACTTTGTTTTGATCAGCACACAAACTAAAGGACCGGTCCTCTGTACCTGTTTTGCTCGGGATTCAAACTTAACCAGATGCTGTCGCAACCTATCTGTTTCTGAGTGATTGAGAAGAAGGGAAAGTCCACTCGGGATGGGATCACTTACTTCCTGCAGTAAATATTTTCGGATCTTGAGAAGAGTAAAACCTAACGGGCCCTTTTTCGTCGGTACAGGGAATAAATCCCAAACTGAGCAAAACCTATTACTCTCAGTCCCTGGAAACACTCCCGGCGTCAGGACAGTGTACCTTGCTTATCCAGGCATGGTCATATTTGTGTTCGTAGGTAAGCGCATACCAGGGCTAAGAAAGTTCCTACAATTCCCTCTCCCTCTCTTACCCAGGCTAAACGATGTGATTATTCCCTTCGTTAATGAAGCTCAAAACCTGGAAGTAATTATCACAAGTAAACTTTCTGTGGAAGAATGTGTACCGTTCTGAAGCACTCGCAGTTTAACAAAACGGCCTTAACTGTTGGGTGTAGAAGTCAATTTGTTTCTCTTTATCATTAAGTAGAAGATCAACATCGTCCATAGAACATACAACTCGTTCCAGCAAGATCATCTTTGCAGTTAGCCGATAATGCCAACATGAGAACTAGAAGATGTTAATCTCTGGAATCTGAACTGTGTATTTCATGAGTAGGCAGTCTACATGCTTAACGATAATAGAAGAAATTGTAATTCAGTAAGCATGATTAAGAACCGCGAGCGTATTGTACAGCTTCAGTTTAAAATTAAAACGGCAGGACGGCATGCATCAAATATCCCGTGCGTGATTAGCTACATAACATCATATAAAAAGTTCCCTCGAAAAGTTAGGAGACTGGCTCGAAACTTACGGAAAAAAAATCACACGCTGAATATATTGTGACGTGACGCGCTCCGAGCGGTCATCGAGGGAATAACAGTGCCTGTTTACCCCTATATGTCGCATGTGTTTCCGGAGTTTAAAAAAATTGTTTTCGTTTTGTTGAAATGCAGATTGAATATTTAGCAAAATTTTGACGTCACGTAGCAATAAACGTGAAAAATAAAAGCTATTCCAACAGCCAAAGAGCGTCTTGATTAGCGAGTCAAGTGGATTTTGTGATATTCAACCTTTTCCATTCATTCTTTTAATCTCTTCAAAAAAATGTCATGTGTCGGTCCAAATCCGCCTAGAGGCCATGGCTTCAATGTCCATAGGAGGAGTATCCACTAATTACTGTTGAATAATTGAAGAAAGTTCTTGCTAGAACTAAGAGCTTCACAGAGTCAAGGCCAGATAAAATCAACAACTTTTTATGGAAGAAGTCTACTTCTACACACCAATATCCAGCTCATATTGTTGGATAAAGCTAAATCAGAGACAAAAATACGCGCAGAAAGAGATTAATTTGGTTTAGTTTAGAAAAAGAAATAAACTACGTTTTCACACTTTACTTTATTCTGAGACTGACTGAAATGCTGTAAGAGATGGACAAACACAGACTGACTTGAGGGATGGCAACAGGCCCATTAGACCCTTGAATCAGCTGAGACTGAGCAGTCATAGGACCCCTTCCAGCTTTCTGAAATATAACAATATATACAAATATACAGGAGTGTCGCATATAGAGTTGTAATTCCAACACATATATTTACTACTTCCTTAAACGGATCCATCCTGCAGTGGTTACTAGAAGGATGCACAGCGCTAATCTCTTAGATCGTAGATTTGTCAAGTCCAAAGAGCTAGTGGCCCAAACCTTGTCTAAACACCAGCCACAATTTATTCTCTGGCATCCTGAAATAGAGGATTTTAACAGCAATCTAACGGGGTGGAATGCAATAGTTGAATAACGTGGATGCACGTGAGGCCTGGCAGGTTGCAGGAAAAGCCTGTTAATACGCAGGCGTATTACCCAGGATTCGATCAGCTATCTACGCAATCTCTGCATAACTTAGAGTGGCTACCAGAAGGCATTCGATAACATAGACCATGAGGTACATCAAGCTCTTTGAGTGCCTGGATGTTATAACATCTGACAAAAGACGAGTGTATGAGAGGGTCTTCCGACTCCCTCTTGCCTATATCTATTGTGCTCCAAAGCAAAAGCTCTGGATACCTATTTGGCCCACCGAAGAGAAGAGAATTTAAGGTCAACCACCTTTCATACGTGGAAGAACTTAAACTATTTGCCTTCTCAAAAGAGGTCTTTAAAATCCTAGTGGCAGCGGTAAATAGTTGCTCTAAAGTGATTGTCATGAGCTTTAAACTGGACAAGTGTGTCTGTGTCCACATCAGCGCATGATGAGAAGGATGTTCAATTCATGGCTGGAAATACCATTCAAAATCTTAATAATGGAGTAGCTTATGCATGTATTAAAATACCGCAAGCGGAAACCCGAAATGTGCATGTGTTAAAAAGCGGCCCTTGAAAAAAGACGTTGCCAAGTTCTCAGAAAAATGTCTGGGCCTTTGGGGTAATTTAAGAAGAATAAGATAAACGCGAACAATATTCTGGCGGTTTCTATACCCTTCTACACTTTTTTTGAAGTAAATGGAACATGGAGGAGTGAAAGCAAGTTAAACGAAACATCCGCAAGATGATGACATCCATCGAAATTATCCTAGATCTGTCGAACCTCCTTCAAGATAAAATGGGTAGGAGTTTGCTGAGCTTGGAGTGTCTTCATCATAGATTAAGATGCTCCAAGATTGACATGTTTCTTTTAGCCTGACAAGATGGCGTTATAGACACCTTAGTTTACTACAAGCGTATAATAAGTGCACAAATAGGAGATAAAAACTGCTGAGCATACAAGTAAGAACCAGGAGCACTTGTACATGTTCTCAGTGGATGCTCAAAGTGTACATGCTGCGGGTACATACAGAGACACAATGCGGCTTTAAAAGTGCTATGCTACCATTGCCGGCACTTCTGTGGTATTCATCTAACGCCCGTCCTGCTTTACGCCGAAAGAGCACTCGAGTCCGTTGTGAAGAATGATCAGTTTAAGATCTACTGAAATTTCTGATTTTCCACCACTAAATGTTTCAGTGCTACAAAGCACCATCTGTTGTTAATGTCGGGATAAAGGAGGAAGAAAAACGGGCGAAATTTCAGGTAGTTCTTTTCGAGCTGAGCAGGTTATACCAAGGCTACAAAGTCCAGTTTGTAGTTCTCTTAATCGGCTGCCTTGGAGGTATAAAAGCTTAATTTCTTAGTCGATTCATAAAGATCATGGCTTACCCGCGTCCAGCTCAGTCTATAGCGAACCGGATGCAAAAGGTTGCTCTTCTGAGATCACTTCATCTGGTCCATCAACGCTGTTCCTCCTAACATTGTAAAAAGGTTGGTAGCTGTAAGAAAGTGTCCAGAGGTGAAACCTTCATCTCCAACTATGCCGTCTGCCGCGTAAAATCATCCACGGCTAGACATGGGACTGTAAGGAACAGTGTTGTACGAAGCATCTTGTGTAAATTTCCCGTTTTTTCTTCTCTTCTAGAATAAAAGGAACAGGAGTGGACGACGTACACGTTTCGGTTGCGTCGCGGTTGGTTGCTTTAAGAAACAATGATCGCAGCTTCTGGAGCCTATCATTTTACTAAGGTCCTGGTTATTCGGATGGCACCCTGAGTTCTAGGTCCCCCCATAATGCACTTGGCTGCAACCCAGTTCATGAATAATGGGGAGAAAACCAGGCTTTGTTAAGTATGTCAAATTAGGCACACTGGTCTCACCAGATCACTTGATTGCATTGCAAAAATGCGTCCGTGACTGATAATACATGCACGGACAGCCCTCTGCAGACTATTCAAACAAATAAAAAGTCGACTTTAACAATCAATGCATTCAACATATCGGACAGTTACGATGTTAAGTCTGAGACATTAATTTGAATATACAAGACGTTATGAAATCTGCGTATGAGAACATAGATCAATTTATAAATATAAATTTGATGCACACGAAAAGAAAAAGGCGATTATAGTTTCTCATGCTTCCGATTGCCTTTTTACGATCAGATCGAATATTGAATAATCGTCGATGATACAATTGTAGGAACGATATTGTATCACCCAAGGAAATTTGAATTGCGAACTGTATTTACGACGCCTTCGGTACAATGTCGTATTTTTCAATTGGATATGTACCAATCGCATATAGCGACGGCGTTCTTCTTATATGTAAATTTTATTGTATTATTTAAAAAATCGAAGCGAAAGTCAATCGTTATAATAGCTGCAAAAAATAAATAAAAGGCACTATACCATAACTTTGTAAAATAGATACGAATCAGGTAATTAATTTCTCTTTATTTTTCTATTTATGAACTTTGAGATAGTAATATTGTTATAAAAATGATGTTAAAAATTAATGAAATATAATACAGGAGGGTAATATGGCACCCCTATACTGACAAAAGAATAGTTAGCCACAATATTTAATTAACAAATAATTTAAAAGCGGCTGATTTTTCGAAACAAGATTATTACAAGTTTATTTATAGAATGTTTTAGGAAACGTTTGGTAATTTTAGGGCAATTGAATTCAATCGATAAATAACTCACATTTTACATAAGCCTCTCTAATTTAACACTTTTATCATATCTAACCTTTTAACTCATAATTATTTACAAGATTTGCGTCAAATAAATTAGCCAGTTGTGCGAAAAGTATATAATTAACGAACATTCCGTGCACGGGTGATTTAGCGCAGACGTTAAATCACATTCAATTTTGTACTAAACAGTGCAAATCGCATATTAGATTGTAGATATTGTAGTATCAAACAATATCAAAAACGCAGGTGCAGTACTTCAGAAAAACAAACATCAACCTAACTTTTATGTATTTTTTTATTAAAAAATCGTCTTTCGCTTATTGTAGCCAATATATAAAGCTAAACTTTAGGCAAATTTTTTCTGAAGAAGCCACCCGTTCATAAACTACATTACCAATTTTATGCTATTTTTAACCCCCCACCAAAAAATATTTTGTACCAAAAAAGATGACCTTTTAATCTAAAAAAATGAATTTTCAACAGCAACCAAATTAATTCATAACCAAACAGTTGCATCATCAACTAAATAATTAAATTTTCAGGCAAAAAACACTCATTTCTAACACAACAGTTGAATCTTCAACAAAATAATAAATATTTAATCAAGAAAGATCAATTTCAAACAAGAAGGCGAATTTTTAACAGAATACATAAATTTTCTATCAAATTGTTCAATTTTAAATTTTTTACAAGCAAACTATCTACAAAAAGTTGAATTTTCAACAAGATAATATGATTTTTCAACGAAAAAGTTATTTATATAACAAATAGTTAAATTTTCATATCAATAGTTTCATTTTTAACCAAATAGTTCAATTTTCAAGAAAAACAGAATAATTTTTTACAAGAAAATTCAATGTTCACCCCGAAAATGTGAATATTTAACTATAATTTAGACTCCTTAACAGAAAAATGTATTTTTTAAGAGTACTTCAACTTTAAACCAAGTAGTTGATTTTTCAAACAATACAGCTGAATTTTCAACAAAATAGTTGAACCCTCTACCAGAAACAGACTAATAATATTCAAGCGAACAGTTGCGTTTTCAATAAAGAGAAATAAAATTTTCAACCAAGAAGATTTAAATTAAAAATATATCAAACCAAAAAATGAAAGTTACACTTTGAGTTAAAAAAAAATTTCAACCAAAAAACTGAATTTTTAGCATACTAATTCCATTTTCAACCAATGATTGAAGTTTTTGGCCAAAAACATAACTTTTTAACAGAATAGTTTCATTTTAAACAAAATAATTAAATGTTTAACTAAATGAAATGAATTCCGAACCAAAAATATAATAGTAAAATCTTTAACGAAGAATAGTTGGATTTTCTTTTTGGATTCTATCGATTCAGTTCTCTCGAAAATTGAATCAGTGAGAAAAGGTTCATTGAATCAAGTCAGTACAAATATCCACTTATTCACAATGCAATCTCACTGATTCAAATAGCTAGAAATAGATCGCTGATTGAAATCAGTGAGGATACACACTGTTCATCAGTAAAATATCGCTGATTCAAATGTATAGTTACCAATTGAGCTAGAAAACTATGAAAACAGGGGAAAAAGGTAAATTTCTTGAAAAAAAAATATTTAAAAAATGGGAAAAGGCAGGGCCATGTCTTTTACGAAATTCGAAAACTTTGTTATAATTTATTATCAGGAAGCATACTAAACGTTATCTAAGTTTTTTTACTTTCACCCCCCCCCCCTCCATCCTTCTTAAGATTGCATTTTTTTAAATTGACTTTTTCTATAAGGTGCTTAGGGCCCAAATTCGGCATCGGGCCCAAAATTGACACAGAAATAAAAATATGAGACAAATTTATTTTAATTGTATTGTTCAAATTATACCATAGCTGTAAGTTAATCAACTGTTTTTTAAAGAACTTTTGCTGTCAAAAACTGATGCAATGACCAAACTGAACTGTACAGTACCTACGCCTATGCCCTTTTGCATTTTACAAATAAATATACCTAAAGATATAATAACTAATAATCTCTATGTATTCAAATTTACAAGATCATCTAATAATAGTAATTTATTTAATTTTCGATAATTTTGTAACCATTTTTGCATTAAAATAAATTTACTAAACAAAGAATCCGATCCAAATAAGTGATTCTATTTTTTTGAAATTTAATCTCTTGCAGATTTGATCTAAGATTATGATACGTCGGTAGAAGCGTCAGAATTAATTTGCACTGATCGATATTGCTTAACGGAACCAAGTTCAAGAGATATTTATAAAGATAAGATTTCTTGGTAATTATGCTGTAAAACCAAAAGAAATCAAATGCACATTTCTCGGAATAATGATTTAATGCCAATGAATTAAGAAGTTTTATCAATTGAAGTGATTGCACTTAGTTACACGAAAGCTGACTTCTCATTTTTTCCTGACCAATTTTTCATTTTCCTTGAACATTACAAGTTTTCCTTTCAGGTATAAAAAGCAACCTGAAACCTAGCAGATTAATAATGGTAATAAACAAAGTTTACTTCTACATTTACTCTATGGACTAAAAGTGATAAAAGTCATTAAGAGAGTTTGATAAAATCTTACTGTTTCTTAGGAGTGTGAGGGAGCGGGGCAATAATTAGAAGATTTTAGGTCAGAAAAATTGTGTACTAAAAAAATAGTAAATCCACATGTTTTTCAACTTAGAGGTATTGCATTTTCAACAAGATAGATTTAAAATTTTAGACATATTATTGATTTGTCAACCAGAAAGATTAATTTTCATACAAGAACATTTATTTTCTACCAAGAAAGACCATTTTTCCGCAAAATAGTTACATTTTCAACCAAAAAGATTTGATTCCCACAAAATAAATGAATTTCGAACTTAACTTTCAACTGAATTCAACTGTTGAACTTTCAACTGAATAACATAAACTTTCAACCAAACAGATGAATTTTCAACTAAAAGGGATCAATTTTCCACCTAAAATAGAATCCTTAAATTTTCAATAAAAAAAAAAATTTTTAACAAACTAGTTAAATTTTTTACCAAAGAGATAATTTTAAACTAATATGATGAATATTCAACTGGAATAGTTCTATTTTTAGTTTAAGAATAATTTTTCAACCAAAAACAGCGATTATAAAAAAATATTTTAATTTTTATTCAAAAACAGTTAAAGTTAACCAAAAAAGACGACTTTTCAAAAAAGTAGTTGAATCCTCCAACAAACAGAAGAATTTTTAACAAAACTGTCGACTTTTCAAACAAAACAGATGCTTTTCAAAGAAATTGTTTAACTTTCAATAAAGCAGATTAACTTTTAAACGACTAGTGGAATTTGCAGTCGTAACCATGATTTTTTAACTGCAATTTTCTACTGGAAAAGACGAATTTTCAACAAAATAAATTAATTATCAACCGAATAATTAAATTTTCAACTGAAAATATACATTTTACAAAGAGATGAATTTTAAACTAAATTTATACAATTCTTACTAACAACATTTTTTAACAATGCAGTTTAACCAAGTAGTTGAATTTTTCCCCCAGAATATTAATTTTCTATAAAAAGTGACGAATTTTTAACAAAATCCATAGATTTTAAATCAAATGTTTGAAAGCTTAACTAATAATTATAAATTTATAATTTAAAGAATTGTTTAAGTTTTGAAGTACTATGAAAAACCGTGCATAGAATTATTACATCTTGAAAAAATGTGGGTTCAAAAATTTTGTGCAGGATCAAATTTTGAATTTTCAACTTTTTGACCAAACTGAAAAAGTTGTTATCATAATCTTATAGGGCTTTCAAAAAGCAATGTTTTTCTTCTCCAGACTTTTTTTCGTTTCATGCGTTGTTTGGCTTAAATTGTTGATTTTAGTTAGTTTTTTTGGATTTTGAAAATGCTATAACTCCAGTAATTTTTGATTTTTCGAAAAAAGTTATTAGGATAAATTGTTCAATTTTTTGAATTCTATGAATAACCGTACAGAGAATTTTGGAATTTTGAAAAAAGTGGTCTCAAAAATATTCAAACTGTGCCCATTTTTTAAATTTTCATCCAAAATGGTTGGCTAACGAACTTGACCTTTAATTTAGTACACTCAAAAGTGTACCAAAGGCCAATCTAATAGATATTTTTTCAAAAGTTATCGTGTTCACAAACAGACAGACATACAGACAGACATACATACATACAGACAGATAGGTAGACATACAGACAGACACATTCGTAAAAACCTGTTTTTCGGATTCAGGGGGTCTCAAAACGTGGACATTTGACAAAAACTGGGG
>NC_046658.1:96636345-96636989 GCF_010883055.1 Belonocnema kinseyi | reverse complement strand
TTTACATAAATCTAATACCATCTCTGATGAGAATGTAAAAATGGTACAGTTGAATTTTTAGTTAAAACACTTAATTTTTAACCATTAATAAGATCTATTTTCTACCAAAGGAGAGTATTTTTCAACAAAATACATTAATTTTAAAACAATTAGATGAATTTTCAATATAATAGTTCAGTTTTAACAAAAAATACCTATTTTTGAACAAGAACTTCAATTTTCTAAAAAAAAATCAAATAAAATATCAACAAAAAACGTGACTTTTTCACTTTTTAAGAGAGACAAATTTGCATAAAAAAATGAAATAGTTATATTTTCAGTCTCAAGAATTGGTTTTGAACTAAAAATAAAGAATTTTTTAAGGAAATAGTTCAATTTTGAATTAAACCATTTTCAACTAAAATCAAGAATCTTCACTCAGAAAACTTTAATTTAAACAAAGTAGTTCAAATTTTAATCAAAAAGTTGAAATTTTAACTAAAAGTGGAATAATTGAATCCTTAGAATTAAAAATATATTTCTGACCGAAAGGATCGAATTTTCAACAATATACCAGGTGTATACATATGAAACCGGTATTGCCATCTAGCGGCCAGTAGGCACACTTGTAGGCACTGTCGGAACTTACCATTTGTGCTAATTGG
>NC_046658.1:96632508-96636245 GCF_010883055.1 Belonocnema kinseyi | reverse complement strand
TAAGAAACTTGGAACTGATTTTAGAATTTTTTCTTCGTTTTTTGAGACTTAGGGGTTGAAAATGAGTGCGTTCCCCGGCAGCTAGGGGGATGAAACTTTTTTGTAACTATTTACTACCAAAATCTACTCTATTCATGTCTAACATTTTAGGTAAGAAACTTGGAACTGATTTTAGAATTTTTTCTTCGTTTTTGAGACTTAGGGGTTGAAAATGACTGCGTTCCCCGGCAACTAGGGGGATGAAACTTTTTTTGTAACTATTTACTACCAAAATCTACACTAATCATATGTAAAATTTTAGGTAAGGACACTTTTATATTTTTTTATTTTTCGTTTCACCTAAACGTTGGAAACTTCAGTTTCATAGAGGGTTTGGATCTCGAAATAGTAAGGGTACGTGGGTTAGCGTTCACAGATGATAAGGATGTTATGGCAGAGTCAATCGAAGACGTACGAAGAATGTTGAATAAACTAGAAGCAAGCATGAAGAGCATGGGCCTCAAAATTAACGCAAATAAAACAAAAACCACGGTGTTCGAAGGAAAGAGTGAGAAAACACTATGGAATATTTTATTAAATGATGAGAGAATTGAACAAGTTAATAAGTTCGTATACCTTGGTAGCTTATTAACTAGGGACGGGAAGATAGATGAGGAATTAGATAGACGCATAAACGAAGGTAAGAAGGTTATTGGTAGAACAGATCCCCTTATCAGAAGTAAAAATATATCAAATAAAGCTTAAATGGCAATACATAATTCTATGTTTGTACCGACTGTACTATACAGTAGCGAGACATGGACTTATCAAGAAAAAGATAGGAGTAAAATTAACGAAATTGACATGAGATTTTTTGCATAATATGCGGGAAAACTCTGATGGACAAAGTAAGTAACGAGATAATTCTAAAAGAATGTGGTGCAGAGGATACGCTAGTAGACACATGGGAAAGCAATCGGTTAAGATGGTTCGTACATGTTGAGAGAATGCCAAATGAACGACCAACGAAACAAGTTTATCAAGGTAAAGTAAATGGCAGCGTGCCCAGAGGTAGACCGCGGAAAGAATTGTTAGAATGTGTGAATGAGACCCTATTTAGAAGAGACATAAGAAGTCACAGAAACACGAGAGCCTTCATGAAAAAATGCATGGGCATAAAAGAAGCTAGAGAAGTATGCCAGGACAGGAAAGTATGGCGGCAAATAGTTAGTAAAAAGAGTTTCAGTAGAGTGAATGACGCCTGAAACAAAAGACCTTGGCCACTAATGGACCCAAGTGGGGAACCTTACATAACGACTTTGTGAGGATCTTCACTTGGGGTGATTGCTAGAGAGATTGATCACGCCTACCCCGAAAGAGAAATGGCTTAATGGTGTAATAATAATAACATTTATAAATATTACTACTTAATTATTAATAACGAAGTTTTTAGAAGAGAACATACTTTTTAATATGAGTACGATTTAAAACATATAATAGTACCTATATTAGATCACAAGTAGGGTTAGACAGGTATTTAGGGGGAGATCAACGTTTGCAGGATGACCAAAAAAGCCATAGACTTCGATCATGGTTTTACAACTCATCCTACAAACATTGATCAATAAATGGGTACCTATTTAACCATGCGAGTGATGTACGATTTTCTCTCTCGAAATTAGCATGACTCTAGAGTCGCCCGAAAAGTGAGTCGGTTAGAAAATACATTGTACATTATTCAGTGGCTCTATGTAGAACTAGTAATCTGTTAGCATGTGCTCACTTTTTAAGGGGCGTTATAAGTTCATAAGATAGCAGTGTAAAATAAAAAATCTTTATTCAACAGAATTTATGTTTCTTATATTTCATTTTTTTATAATTTTTTTTTCTGAATTTAAAAATAAATGTTGAATCTTTCCTCCGCTTTTGCCCTATTTGGTAAATAATTTACTATAAATTGTAATCCAGATCTAGATACACATAATACAACTTGACTATTGATCCTCAATAATTTCTTAGCTCAGTAGAAATTTATAAGTATTTTAACCTTGATATTGAAGTTTGAAGGAAGAGATTATGTAGATGTCTTTGCAAGGGGTTTTTTCGATTTCTTTCCTTTTTCGAAAAATAACAGTAGAGACGAGTCGTGTGAAGCTGACACGTAGAAGCATGTACAAAAGGAGAGCCTGAGGCATATAAAGTTGCTGTGCTTCTTCAACTTGGTTACATCTTTACCCTTTTAACCATTCCCCATACATTCAACCTTGCGCGAAATTATGATAGAGATCACCTTCTTTTCGATTCAGTATTCGACATCCACCCATTTCGAGGGAGAAAAAACTCTGGTAATCCGTGTGGAAAAATATTCTGGCGCTGGCCCGGCCCAGACCAGATTGTCTGATTTCTACTCCGTTTAAGACCGTCTGGTCAGCTGCTATTTCTTGGACTACCATTATTTTTTTAATGGCTAGGAAAAAAATCATTTTTCACTAGGATTGTATTTCGCTCATCAGCGCCAAACATGGATCCACGAGACTCTCAAGATGATAAGAAAAAAGTATTGTTTTGATAGTATCAGTTGATAGGGACAGACCAGACCTGCCAGAATAGATGGTTTAGATATAGTCAGATCTGGACATGACTATCACCAGGCATGTGCTAGATCAGATCTTCCATACTAAAGAGTTTAGAGTCTAGACCCTAGATAAAGTTAGAACTGGGCTAAACCTGACACCAGACTGCCATGCAATTTTTCCACAGGTGAATTCGCTGGACCGTTTGATTATCCGAACTAGTAATCCGATTTAATTCAAGATTTTAGGCTATTTTTAAATATTGCAAGAAATTTCTATGGGCTTTAAAAGTTTCAAGGGATTTCAAAAGTAATTGGGAAAAAAAACTTATGGAATCCACCTAATTCAGAGTAATTAAGGTAATCCAAGTAATGCATTTCTAACCTGCAAAAATCCACTTGTATAATCTTTAGTAACCCAGTGTAATCCAATTTTAATATAAATCATTTGGAGCAATGCAGGTAACCCAAGTAATCCACTTGCAATTTAAATTAATCCATCTGTAATCCACGGTATTCCAGGCAATTCGGAGTAATTGACATGGGTAATCCAAATAGTTTTCAACTAAAATGAAACTCTTCTATAGTGCCGATTTTGGGGCTGACAGTGGGTGAGAACTAACTCATTATAGCCCACTCCGCTATTGTTTGTTCATGCCTGAGTGCTCGCGTTAGTGACAACCGTAGACCCCGCGCAGCTCCTGTTACATCAACTTGCGGCGCGGCGTCGATTGTCGGAAGGGCTATAAAAAGAGAGGGCTCTTAAAGGGTTTCACTGTATCCTGTTGAAAATTTCTTGTTTTTGTTGTTGTAAAAATTAAGTTTATTAACTGACAATTTAACGATTTTATTTTTGGTTTCAAATTTATCTTTTTGGTCCAAAATTAATGAATTTGATTGTAAATTCGTCTGTTTCAATAGAAAATTAATCTTATTCTTAAAAATTCCACTATTTTGCAAAAAATTGATCCACTTTCTGAGATACTCAAACATTTTTTATAAAGTTGCATTATTGGTTAAAAAGTTGTCATTTGGCGTTGAAAATTCAACTATTTTGGTAGAAAACCCATTTCTTTGATTAAAAATTTTATTACCAGGTGTATACATATGAAACCGGTATTTTTTCAAGAAAAAAACACATTTATTTCAAGAGAATGATAACAAATATTTTATTCAAAGTATGCGC
>NC_046658.1:96631106-96632408 GCF_010883055.1 Belonocnema kinseyi | reverse complement strand
AGAGGGAGCTCTTCTTAATATTTTGACACCAAAATCATGTCGATACACCTTACCGACTGCGAGTAAAGCCACCCACGCTTTAACTTGACAGACTGTAACTTGTAAATGCGTAAACATAAAGGGCTGAAATTTTGACAGGCGTCATTTGAAGGATCAAGCTCGACGAAAATGGTTCACATTAGTGAATACTAATGCCATCTCTTAAAATTTTCAGGTACTTATCAGACTGCCTAGTAATATAAAAATATAAGGCACTTATAATAATAAATTAACTTCAAAGAAGATCTAAAATACTTTATAAGTTCGATACCGCGCACTGATCCGTCCTGACCAAATCTAGAAGGAAACAAATTTTTTGTTTTTAAAAAATCGTTTTGTAGCCACCTATAGCGCATAAAAACAAAATATACCATCAGCATAGGCAGATCATAGAGGAAATTCAACCTTGAACGGCTCTTATTCCTCCAGATCCTCCCATTCTTACACCAATCGTTTTTCTTAAATTCACTGGAACTGCATTATCTGTCGTCCGAGAACGTAAACATTCACAAGTAGCTGAAGTTTGCAAAGTTTATAAACGAAAATCAATTTTTGTTTTTCATTTTATATATAATTTTCAAAATCCCTAGGTTTGTAAAACTTAGTCAGCTATTAATAATTATTAGGATTAAACTAATTTTTGTTTTACCAGTCACCTGGTGCAAATAATCAGCAAAAGAAATTTCGGAAGGGGATCCCACTAATGCTGCTTAGCGAAGGGGAAATGGCTGCGCTGTGCTCTAATTGGCTTGTTTGTCGCGTGGTACTGCAAAGTGGTGGATGCCAAGCGGATATAGATGAGGGTTATGCAAGGATATAAGCGCGAGAGGATGTAAGTGGGAGATGATATAAACGATAGTTAACGCACATCTCATAAATAGAGACGGACCTGGTAAGTGTAGGGTTACCAAAAGGGTCTTGTGAGAAATCGGCGCATGACCATTTGCCAACCCCTCAACACACACACATACACTCCGCAATTTGGTAACCAAATATCAGCTAGCTAAAGGCATATTGCAGATTTTTTTTTATATTTTTGAGACCTACGGATTGAAAAAATTTTCGTTTCCCAGCAGCTAGCAATGTGATTTTTTTTCAATTACTTACCATAAAAATGTACAATATTCATGCCTCAGATTTCAAATAAGGTAGGGAGATGCATTTTTTTGTAACTATTTACTACCAAAATCTACACTATTCATGTCTAACATTTTAGGTAAGAAACTTGGAGCTGATTTTAGAATTTTTTCTTCGTTTTTTGAA
>NC_046658.1:96624511-96631006 GCF_010883055.1 Belonocnema kinseyi | reverse complement strand
GTTCTTCTTTCTCATTTTGTTGCAAATCAACATGATACCCAGGATTTGCTGTGATTTTCCAAGAAAATACATTTTTAATTGAATGACTTTAATGTATGTCCCCTTGCCAGGAAGTTGAAAATGATAAGCCCCAACAAGAAATAACAGCAATAAGATATTTTTTAGTGTATTAGAATTAGCTGTAATATATGAGTAGGTCAATTGTGTTGCTCTATTTGTACAAACACGCATTGAATGACAGAACTTGTCAGTGGGTGGCCGTTTAAATCGAGGGAAAAAATTCCTTTTTTTTCCCGACTCACAAAATTTTTTCACGTGTATTGAAATTTAGATTCGAACTTTTCAAGCTGACAATTTTATCGTTTGAATTTATAAGAACTAAACTTCAAATTAAAACATTCAAGGTGAAATTGTTTTAAATTTTTAAGTTTTGAAATTAAAAATTGAAATTTATCAATTCAAACGCTCAATAATTGACACGTATAAAAAAAAAGTAATTAACACTTTTCAATTGAAGAGTTATGAATTAAATGCCGCTAAACTGCAAAATAATTTTTTTTTACATTTATGAATTGTACAGTTCAAAATACGAACAAATTTAAATCTACGCTATCATTTCAAATGCTCTAAAGCAAAGAATGAATAAACACGTTTGAACCTCTCTGGATCAAAAGAGGATACGCGTGGATTCAGTCTGAGAATTATAGTCCAGAAAGTCAATTTTTAAAATCGTTCGAATATTAATTTCAAGGAATGGTACTTGTAGAGAACTTTAAGGTACATCTTTTTTCCTTTAGCAAATATTTGTAGGTTTCACAGTTTTTTAAGTAATTGATAAAACCTAGATTTTTCGAAAACATACAATTGCAATCTTTTTCATTTCAACTCGCGCTAACTCAGTCAATTTCCAGAATTATTCAACATAATTAATACTAAATTACATTTTTAAGTCTTTTGAAAGTAGCTGAAGAAGAAAAACGTAAATATTTTAATAATCAAAAAAGTTGTTAATTTTTTTGTGAGGCTTTGCAAAAATCATGAATTTCAACCTTCAAGCGCTTCGTTTATCGAGCGAATTTCAAGCAACGAAAAACTTGCAGTGACAAAGTTGTTTACTAAGGTTCAAAGAAGTTTTCTGGAAATTTTCAGATCAATCCTATTAATGGTTAGAAAATTATGAATGTCTTAAACTACAAACGAAACTCTTGACGCTACTGCCCTATGCACGTGCCTACTCGGTTACGAACGTGTGCAGCGGACGTGAAGGTCAAGTCGGATACCAAAACAAAAATAATAACTGTTTGTATTTTTCTTCTCAAATATACTATAAATAAAGCAAAGAAGCATTGAGTGGAATATTTCTTAGAATACCTGCAAAAGTATTATTTTTGCGACAGGTTTCTTTTAGTTAATACCCTACTAATTTAAAAAAGAATCTCAAAATGAATGTAGTTTACAATAAAGAATTATTTAAATAATTTGATGTTCAAAATGTGTAATAAATCAATTATTTCAGTGATGATATCTTGAGTATTACTTAGTTATCAGATTTAACCTTCACGTCCGCTGTAACACGTTCGTAGCCAAGCAGGCACGTGCATAAGACAGCGTCACGACTTCCGCTTGTAATTTAAAACATTCATAATTTTTCAACCATTAATGCGATTGATCTCAAAATTTCCAGAAAACTTCTTTGAACCTTAATAAACAACTTGTTCACTGCAAGTTTTTCGTTGCTTGAAATTCGCTCGATAAACAAAGCGCTTGAATGTTGAAATTCATAATTTTTGCAAAGCCTCACAAAAAAATTAACAACTTTTTTGTTTATTATCATATTTACGTTTTTCTTTCTCGAATAGTTAAAGAAGACTTTAACACGTAATATACTATCAACAGAATCAAAAAATTTCAAAAATTGACTAAGTTGGGATGAGTTTATGTGAAAAAATATTGAAATTTTTTGTTTAAAAAAATCTATTTTTTACCAATTTATTCAAAAACTATCAAGCTAACCAATTTTTGCAAAATAAAAAAAAGATGCGTCTAAAAATATCTACAAGAGTCAGTTTTTAAAACTAAAATACGTACGATTTTTAAAATTGAATTTCAGGATAATACTTCTCTGGTTGAATCCACGCGTATCTCCTTTTGATCCGGATAGGTTCATTTGTAAATTTTCAAAACTATATTAAGTTAAACAATTTTCAATCAGAAACATAAAGAATTTAAAGATTACAGATTTTGTTTAAATTGAACACTTTTTACATTAGAAGTTAAATTATTTCAATTTAAAGTCGTTGTAATTTAATAAATTGTTAATTGTTATTTATACATCAAAATTTGTTCGCAAATACCTAAAAGTAAAGTCTTAAAAATTAATTGTTTTAAACAAAAAATCACTTTAAATTTTGGAAACTTGGAACTGATTTTAGAATTTTTTCTTCGTTTTTTGAAACTTAGGGGTTGAAAATGAATGCGTTCCCGGCAGCTAGTGAAGGTGAAATTTTTGTTGTAACTATTTACTACAAAAATGTACACTATTCATGTCTAACATTTTAGGTAAGAAACTTGAAACTGATTTTATAATTTTTTCTTCGTTTTTTGAGACTTAGGGGTTGAAAATGAGTGCGTTCCCCGGCAGCTGGGGGGATGAAACTTTTTTTGTAACTATTTACTACAAAAATCTACACTATTCATGTCTAACATTTTAGGTAAGAAACTTGGAACTGATTTTAGAATTTTTTCTTCGTTTTTTGAGACTTAGGGGGTTAAAATGAGTGCGTTCCCCGACAGCTAGGGGGATGAAACTTTTTTTGTAACTATTTACTACCAAAATCTACACTCTTCATGACTAACATTTTAGGTAAGATACTTGGAACTGATTTTAGAATTTTTTCTACGTTTTTTGAGACTTAGGGGTTGAAAATGAGTGCGTTCCCCGACAGCTAGGGGGATGAACAATTTTTTGTAACTATTTACTACCAAAATCTACACTATTCATGTCTAACATTTTAGGTAAGAAACTTGGAACGGATTTTAGAATTTTTTCTTCGTTTTTTGAGACTTAGGGGTTGAAAATGTCTTCGTTCCCCAGCAGCTAGGGAGGGTGAATTTTTTTTTACAACTATTCACTGCCAAAATCTATACTATCCCTGTCTAAAATTTTAGGTAGGGACATTTTTATATTTTTTTATTTTTCGTTTCACATAAACGTTGGAAACTTCAGTTTCAGCACACTCTTTGTCGAAAGGAGCCATTATTAAACACTTGTCCATAAATAATATAAATGACCATTAAGACATAACGCATCCTTGTCTAACTCCTTGCATAATATCGAAACAGTCACTCAATTTCCCATTCACACTTACACTCGCTTTGCTACCTGTATGCATTTATTGTTTTTATAGCTTGTAGGAGCCATCCATTGACTCCATACTCTTTTAGGACTTCCCAAAGTTTACTTCTATCTACCTTGTCAAAAGCTTGTTCTAGGTCAACAAATGCACAGAAAACTTTTTTTCCTACTCTCAAACTTTTTTCTCTTATTTGCCTTAAGCTAAATATTTGATCCGTACATGACCTTCCTGGCATACACCAACTTTGGACTTCACAAATCTTTGCTTCTGTTATTTTCATTACCCTACGAAGAAGTATTTTTGAATATATTTTACTTACGGTGTTTAATAAGCTAATCCCTCTGTAATTATTGCAGTCGCTTTTATCTCGCTTGCTTTTGTATACTGGTACGATAATCGCTTTTTTCCAATCGTCTGGGACGTCTGCCATCTCGAAACATAAATTGATCAATTTACACAGTCTATGTTGTATGCACTCTCCACCGTGTATAATAATTTCAGCATTAATACCGTCTACCCCGGAAGCCTTACCGTTTTTCAAGTTCTTAAGTATATCCCTAAACTCAGTGACACAGACTTTTTCAATTGAGTTTTCTATCTCATCGTGTTCAACATCGCAGTTGTGGTGTCCTATAGCTTCATCTCAGAATTGTCTCCTAAAATAGTCTCTGAAAGCCTCCAGTATTCCGTCTGCATCATATACCATTTCCCCCATACTATTTCTCATGTTGACCAATTCTGTACTTTGGTTTACTTTCATTTTTTTATAAAGGAGTTTCTTGCTTTCTTTAAAGTTGTTTTTGTATTTTCATCTCTTCTTGTGCTCTAATTGTATCTTTACGTTACTTAACTAATCGTTTGAGTATCCTGTTTTCGTGTCTATAATCATTTCTACATCTATTTCTTTCTTCATTGCTAAGACTGCGATGTTCAAAGTTCTCGTGTAAGCTTCTCTTTTTGCTTTTGGGGCAGCCTGAATTTCATCATTCCACCACGCATCGCCAGACATTCTTCCTACAACTGCGGTACCACACACTTCGATCGTACATCTAACAAGGATATCCCGTAACTTTGTCCAGGTACCCTCTATATTTTTGTTTTTTATACGGTCCTCTCATGTTGCCCTATCTATGTTTTCGATTATCTTATTTTGGAAATTTATTCGCACATATGGTTTCTGTAAGTTCTCAAATTTCATTCGCGTTTGTTTTGCTTTCTTGATTCTCTTTTTTCTCCATCGCCGACCTAAGTTAATTTTTGAGATCAAAAATAATGATCAGTATTGCATTCAGGACCCCTTATGACCCTTGTATTTTTGACTAACTGTCTTAGCCGTTCATCCGGAAAAACCAAGTCAATTATACTGTGGCTATTTTATTTAGACCAGGTGTACATGTGGATCATTTTATGCCTAAACCAAGTATTTCTAATAAGCAGACCCCTTTCTAAGCATAGACCAACTAATTTATCTTAGTTATAGTTTTTTCTTGGATCCCCAACATTACCTAGTACTCTTTCTGTATCCTGATTCTGGATGCCCACCCATCCGTTCATGTCTCTTAGTAGAATTATTCTTTCCCCATGTTCGCAAATATTTATTGTGTCATTTAAAGTGTCCCAGAAGGCGTCTTTTACTTCTCTGGGATCACTATCAACTGGCACGTAGCATGCTATGATAAATAGGCTTCTGATTCCTACTTTCATTCTAGCCCAAAGCAGCCTGGGAGATACGAAACCATGGTCTCCGAGATGCTTCTTTGCTCTTTTATTCAAAGTCAGGCCTACTCCTTGTTTACCATGTGATTCACTGTCTACTCCTGGCCATATTTCAAATCCGCCTTTCAAACAAGCCGTTTTTTATGTCCTTGTTTTCGCATTCCTTCTTCTTTGTTTCAGGCACACGTAAAATATCTAGTTTCCTCACGTCCATAGTTTTACGCAATTCTTTTACCTTGAGATCATTTACTCCCCTCGCATTCCAAACACCCAGTCTCCATTCGTCGCCTGAAACATGACCTTTAGATTTTCCGTGTGCATGCCTTTTGTCAATTAAAGTTCCAGTCCTTTCCGAGGCCATTTTGTAGTTTCTATTATTCATCGTTTAGATTATACGCCCAACTATCACCTTTATGCAATAAGATTATTTTCTGAGTCGAAATCATGTCAAAGTTAAGTATCAAATCGTCATATGGTGGAGATTGTAGTTCTAGCGTCAGTCCCATCAAAAACTTCAGTTAGTAAGGGAGGGCTGGGAGAGGGGGGAGGCAGAACTGGAACCGAGAGAGTCATCTTGGGATTGTATTTTTGTTTTCATGCTGAGAAGGGAAGGAGAATTTAAGAAAATCATCTTCTTTAAAGTCCTTTCAAAGCCATTGAAACTTTTTAAATACACTGTCTAAGGAGCTTAATGCGATACAATTTTCCGCATTTTTCAATACACAGCCAAACTTTTCACCAATAAAACAATTCAATTTTTGAGTTTTCAACTGAGTACACAGATAAATAATTTAGTTTTTTAAATGTAATTAATAAATTATAAATAATTGATTATAAATTTAATTAAATAATTCTGTCCAAGACTTGTTCTTTCAGCCTCACTATATACTGCAACCTGGATTTGTGTAATCTGGATGAAAAGAGCCCCGGGGCCAAAAGGGGAGGCTGTGTTCAGCCAAGCGTGACAAACAGCCTGAGGGCCGCACTCTAACCGCGTTAGTACAATCAGGTTGCATGATGCCTTCAAATCCAGCAGAAATCATTCATGCCGCTCTGTCTATTTATACGTTCGGATTCATTGGATTTGTGTCAAAGGCCATAACTAAAACCGTGGACAAATGCATTTTCCAGTGTAATCCATATTTTGAATTTAAATTGAGAACAACGCTCTCCCATGCTCCTCAACTCAAATTAAAAAAAGTTTCGAGTTTAAGAGCCTAAAATATTTGATTCTTGCACTAAACTCAAATGCAAACCGCGTGTTGACGTCCCAGGATTTTTATTTTGCAATATGAAAAATAAACTTTTTAGAAATGCATAATGCCAAATTTGAGTTCAAGACATTTTTTGAAACGAAATCTCTTAAAATTATTTGGAATATTTCAAAATAACTTAGGCTCCCCTACTTACGTATCGATATACC
>NC_046658.1:96621272-96624411 GCF_010883055.1 Belonocnema kinseyi | reverse complement strand
GTACACAATATATTAATTACTTTCACTGTAAACGAGATTTCAAAACATTTCAAAAGAGTTAAAAGATTTAAATTTATTTTTAGGAGATTACAAAAATTTCAAATGATTTTAAGGATTTCAAAAGAGTTAACGAAATGTCCCAGAAGTTCAAGGGATACACAAAATTTTCAAAATAATCCAAGGGATTCCCAAGAATTGCAACGATTTTCAGGGATTCGATGAAATTTCATGAAAGTTGTACAGCAGATTTCAAAAATGGCCAATTCCCCGACCATATTTATTGGACGTATGTAATATTAAATATTACATAATGAAAAAGAAATAAAAGAAATAATGATATAATGTAATAGGTTTGGCTCAAAAAATTAAAGTTCCTTTGATTTGAGGGTTCATCATTCAAAAAGCTTCCATTACGTGAAAAAAAACTGAGAATTTTTTCAGTTTTTTTTAACTAGGAGATCTTGGATTCTAGGGGGAATAAACCGCACCCAAGCGTAAAAAATCCGTATTTTCTCACAAGTTTGATAAACAAAATTCTGGATTTCCCAAATATCGTTAAAAATAGTCGGAGAATAAAATAAAATATAAATTTATAGAAAAATTGAAAAACCTCCCTCAGACATAAAAAACAGCTCCTTTTTAACAAAAACTGAATTTACGAACTTTCTGCAGTTTCTGATGTAAATATTTCATGGATTCAAAACAAAATTATATGTAACATTATTAATGAAATATTAGCTTAAAAATAGATGATATAAGACCCACTTAGTGGTCAAAAGCTACCCCTATAAAAAAAATTTATAATATAGATTTCTTATTTAACGAAAGAAGCTTCTATGAATAAAAAGTATAAAGATGTATAATTAATTTATAATTAGTTAATTGTTGACCATAAATTGTAAACTTTCATCAGGAAAGGCGAGGAAATGGAAACGTGCAGGAAAGTGGAAAATCCGCCTCAGAAAATATAATAACAGTTTTTAAACAAAAATTCAATTATTCAGCTTCTTGCTGCTTCTAATGCAATTATTTGTATCCTTATAAATATAATAATTTAATTTATTATTAGAAAAATGTGTATCTTTCGAAGTATTAGACTTTATAATATTGAAACTACGATAAAAAACCAGATATTGAATCAAATTTGTAGAAACTTATATTATAAACAATAAAAATGATTCCGTTTAGGTTTCTCTAATTTCTGAGAACATTTTTTTAACTTTTCTTGGAATTTTTTTAAATATTCTAAAATATTTTAAATGCTTTGAAATTCCTTCAAATTATTGAAATCAATATTTTATATTTCCTCAATTTTGCACATTTGGAATTGAAATTTTCTTGACTTTCAATATATATATATGTGTGTATTTATGCGTCTTCGGAGAACCTTAAACAGGATGATTTTAACGATTCTCGGATCTGACGTAGTTGTAAGTCGACCCTTGCATTATCTTGTGTTTTCTCTAACAGTTTCGTGGCTACTCTAAAAGAGAGCGGTCTTTTATATACTCGGTTGGGGAAAAAACCAAATAGAAAATTTTAAATTTGGTATAAATGCACTTTCTTAAAACTGTGCTTCGATATGCAGTGACTAGGAAATCCGGAAAAAAAAAGAAAAAAAAGAAATTTAAACCTACAAACTAAAAATAACGCCGAGATTTTTACCCGGGGGGGGGGGGGTGGTAACTCGCTTTTTACTGACCTTCTCAGCATGGAAACAAAAACACAAACCCAAGACGACTCTCTCGGTTCCAGTTCTACATCCCCCCTCTCCCAACCCTCCCTTTATAACTGAAGTTTTGGTGGGACTGACGCTATAACTACAATTTCCACCATATGACGATTTGATACTTAACTTTGACATGATTTCGACTCATAAAATAAACTTATTGCATAAAGGTGTTAGTTGGGCGTATAATCTAAACAATGCATAATACAAACTACAAAATAGCCTCGGAAAGGACTGGAACTTTTAATGACAAAAGGCATGCACACGGAAAATCTAAAGGACATGTTTTAGGCGACGAATGGAGACTGGGTGTTTGGAATGCTAGAGGAGTAAGTGATCTCAAGGTAAAAGAATTGCGTGAAACTGCGGTCTTGAAGAAACTAGATATTTTATGTGTGCCCGAAACAAAGAAAAAGGGATGCGAAACTAAAGAAATAAAAAAGGGCGTGTTGAAAGGCGCATTTGAAATATGGTCAGGAGCAGACTGTGAATCACATGGTAAACAAGGAGTAGGTCTGATTTTGAATGAAAGAGCAAAGCAGCATCTCGGAGACCATGGTTTCGTGTCTCCCAGACTGCTGTGGGCTAGAATGAAAGTAGGAATCAGAAGACTATTTATCATAGCATGTTACGCGCCAGTTGATAGTGATCCCAGAGAAGTAAAAGACGCCTTCTGGGACACTTTAAATGAAACAATAAATATTTGCGAACAAGGGGAAAGAATAATTCTACTAGGAGACATGAACGGATGGGTGGGCATCCAAAATCAGGATACAGAAAGAGTAATAGGTAATGTTGGGGATCTAAGAAAAAACTACAACTGAGATAAATTAGTTGGTCTATGCTTAGAAAGGGGTCTGCTTATTAGAAATACTTGGTTTAGGCATAAAATGATCCACATGTACACCTGGTCTATATAAAATAGCCACACTATAATTGACTTTGTTGTTGCGGATGAAAGGCTAAGGGGGTTAGTCAAAAATACAAGGGTCATGAGGGGTCCTGAATGCAATACTGATCATTACCTTCTGATCTAAAAAATTAACTTAGGTTGGGGATGGAGAAAAAAAGAGAACCAAAAAAGCAAAACAAACGCGAATCAAAATTACAAACCTACAGAAACCGGATATGCGAATAAATTTCCAAAATAAGATAATCAAAAACATAGATAGGGCAACATGAGAGGACCGTATAAAAAACAAAGATATAGAGGGCGCCTGGACAATGTTACGGGATATCCTTCTTAGATGTACGATCGAAGTGTGTGGTACCGCAGTTGCAGAAAGAATTTCTGGTGATGCGTGGTGAAATGATGAAATTCAGGCTGCCCAAAAAGCAAAAAGAGAAGCGTACAAGAGAACTTTAAACATCGCAGGTCTTAGCAATGAGGAAAGAAATAGACGTAGAAAT
>NC_046658.1:96618179-96621172 GCF_010883055.1 Belonocnema kinseyi | reverse complement strand
GAAGCAGGAAACTACTTTATAAAAAAATGAAAGGAAACAAAAGTACAGAAATTGTCAACATGAGAAATAGTAGGGGGGAAATGGTATATGATGCAGGCGGAACACTAGAGGCTTTCAGACACTATTTTAGGAGACAATTCGGAGATGAAGCTATAGGACACCACAACTGCGATGTTGAACACGATGCGATGGAAAACTCAATTGAAAAAGTATGTGTCACAGAAGTTAGGGATATAATTA
Source organism: Belonocnema kinseyi (assembly GCF_010883055.1). Classification (NCBI taxonomy): domain Eukaryota; kingdom Metazoa; phylum Arthropoda; class Insecta; order Hymenoptera; family Cynipidae; genus Belonocnema; species Belonocnema kinseyi. The sequence continues at coordinate 96,620,932 of NC_046658.1, read as the reverse complement.
AGAACTTGAAAAACGGTAAGGCTGCCGAGGTAGACGGTATTAACGCTGAAATGCTTAAACACAGTGGCGCGTGCATACCACATACATTGTGCGAATTGATAAATTTATGTTTCGAGATGGGAGACGTCCCAGACGATTGGAAAGAAGTGATTATCGTACCAATATACAAGAGAAAGGGTGATAAAAGTAAGTGCAATAATTGCAGAGGGATTAGCCTATTAAACACCGTAAGTAAAATATATTCAAAAATACTTCTTCGTAGGGTAATGAAAATAACAGAAGCAAAGATTTGGAAAGTCCAAAGTGGGTTTATGCCAGGTAGGTCATGCACGGATCAAATATTTAGCTTAAGGCAAATAACAGAAAAAAGTTTGAGAGTAGGAAAAAAAGTTTTCGGTGCATTTGTTGACCTAGAAAAAACTTTTGACAAGGTAGATAGAAGTAAACTTTGGGAAGTCCTGAAAGAGTATGGAGTCAATGGATGGATCTTACAAGCTATAAAAACAATATATACAGGTAGCAAAGCGAGTGTAAGAGTGAATGGGAAACTGAGTGACTGTTTCGATATTATTCAAGGAGTCAGACAAGAATGCGTCATGTCTTCATGGTTATTTATATTATTTATGGACAAGTGTTTAAGAATGGCTCTCTTCGACGAAGAGGGTGTGGATCTTGAAACAGTAAGGGTACGTGGGTTAGCCTTCGCAGATGATAAGGTTGTTATGGCAGAGTCTATCGAAGACCTACAAAGAATTTGAATAAACTAGATGCAAGCATGAGGAGCATGGGCCTCAAAATTAGCGCAAATAAAACAAAAACTATGGTGCTCGAAGGAAAGAGTGAGAAAACACTATGCAATATTTTATTAAATGATGAGAGAATTGAACAAGTTGATAAGTTCGTATACCTTGGTAGCTTATTTACTAGGAACGGGAAGATAGATGAGGAATTAGATAGACGAATAAATGAAGGTAAGAAGGTTACTGGTAGAGCAGGTCCCCTTATCAGAAGTAAAAATATATCAAATAAAGCTAAAATGGCAATACATAATTCTATATTTGTACCGACTGTACTATACGGTAGCGATACATGGACTTATCAAGAAAAAGATAATAGTAAAATTAACGCAATTGACATGAGATTCATGCGCATAATATGCGGGAAAACCCTGATGGGCAAAGTAAGTAACGAGATAATTCTAAATAAATGTGGTGCAGAAGAGACGCTAGCAGACACATGGGAAAGAACTCGGTTAAGATGGTTCGAACATGTTGAGAGAATGCCAAATGAACGACTGACGAAACAAGTGTATCAGGGTAAAGTAAATAGCAGCGTGCCCAGAGGTAGACCGCGGAAAGAATGGTTAGAATGTGTGACTGAGACCCTACTTAGAAGAGACATAAGAAGTCACAGAAACACGAGAGCCTGCATGAAAAAATGCATGGACATAAAAGAAGCTAGAGCAGTATGCCAGGACAGGAAAGTATGGCGGCAAATAGTTAATAAAAAGTGTAACGACTTCGTGAGGTGCTTCGCTTGGGGTGATTCCTAGAGAGATTGATCAGCAACCTGGGTCGGAGCAGTGTTGCGGAACGAACGTGTTATTTACTTAAGTAGCACGAGAATTCTGGATCAATTTGAAAAATCTCTATCCCTTCCACACACTACTCCTTTCCCCTGCCGAGTGAGTCACGCCTACCCCGAAAGGGAAATGGCTTAATGGTGTAATAATAATATTCATTGGGATCTTTAAAAATAACCTAAAAGATTTTAAATCCTAAGAAGTCTTTTGAAATTTCTCGAAATATTTTTGAACTCTTGACAATTCCCTGGAATTTAAAAAAAAACCCCCTAAATTTTTGCAATCCTTTGGAATCACTTAAAATTATTCAAATCTGTTAAAAAATACCATATGATATTTCAAATACTCTGAAATCTGTTGACATTTCTTTAAGCTCTTAAAAGTTTCTTGACATCTTAAAAAATACACCTTAATCTGTCAATTTCTTTAAAATCCCTATAAATGATTGAAATCAATTAAAAATTCCTTAGAATATTTTGCAATATCTCACATCTTTTAGGGTCTTTCAGATTTTGGCAATCCTTGAAACTGTTGAAATGCCTTTGAAAATTGCTTAGAATGTTTTAAAGTACCCTCAAATTCTGTAAAATCTATCCAAATTATTGAAACATTACAAATCCTTCGCCATATTTTGAAATCCCTTGAAACTACGGAAATCTTTTTTTGAAATCCTTGAAATTTCAAAAAATATCCTGGAATCTTTCAAAACCTTTCGATTCCCTTCAAATTATTGAAATCTAATAAAAACTCCATGGTATATTTTTAAATACCGTAAAATATTACTAATCTCTTAAAATCGATTAAAAATTCTTTGAAATCATTTAGAATTATCCTAAAATATTTCAAATTCTTGGAAATCTTTTTGAAGTCTTCAAATTTTCAAAAGACTTTGAAAATTCCTTAGAATTTTTTAAAATATCCTTAAAATCCTTTGAAATACATTCAAATGATTGAAATATTTCAAATCCTTCGCAATATTTTTAAATCCCTTGAAACTTTTGAAGGCTCTTTAATATTCCTTGAAATCTTTTAAAATACCCGAAACTTTTTTAAAGCCGTTGAATCTACAAGAAAATACGAGGGTGGATTGATAAGTTTCCGGCCTGACCAAGAGATGGCGCCACTAGGCCTACCTTGAGGTGGCGTTCTATAGTACCATCCTTAGATAGCT
>NC_046658.1:96607612-96618079 GCF_010883055.1 Belonocnema kinseyi | reverse complement strand
AGCCTTGGAGGAGATTATGTTGAGAAATAAAAAAAAAAATTCTTAAAAACGTTGTTTTTCTTGGTCAGGCCGGAAACTTATCAATCCACCCTCGTATTTCGAATTTTTCTAAATATGTATTTCTAAATCCCATGGAACTTTTCAAAGCTCTTTAAAGTTCCTTGGTATTTTTAAAAATACCCTTGAATATTTAAAATGCTTTCAATTAAATAGAATCTTCTAAAATACCCTAAAATATGTCAACCTCTAAAAAAATCTATTACAATTATTTATAAAATTTTAAAATACCCTAAGATATTTTTAATTTATTGACAGATTTCGAAATCATTTAGAACTTTTTGAAGCCTCAGATCTTTTAAATCCTTCAATTTAAATGATTGAAATCTATTAAAAAATTTAAAAAAATTTACAATGTTTTAAAACACCCTAAGGTATTTCAAATCCTTTGAAACTTTTTAAAATCCTTAAAACTTTTAAAGTCTTTGAAAATTAATTAGAATTTCTAAGAACACCCTAAAAATCCTTTGAAATGCATTCAAAATATTAAAATATTTCTGTTCTTCACAGTATTTTGAAATATCGTAAAACTTTTGAAAAATCTTTCAAACTCCTTGGACATTTTATAAAAATCCTTTAAACTTTCGAATCCTTTGGAAAATCTCTTCAAATAATTGAAATCTATTTAAAATTCTTTGAAATCTTTTTAAATACCCTTAATTATTTTTAATTACCCTAAATAATTTTTAATTAGTCTAAAATATTTTAAATCCTTTAAAATCTTTGGAAATCCTTGACATTTTCAGAAGCCTTAGAAAATTCCTTACAATTTTTAAAAATACCCTCAAAATCCTTTGCAATTGATTTAAATTATTGAAATATATTTCAAATATTACGCAATATTTTAAAAAACCCTTGAAACTTTCGAATGCTCTTTCAAATTCCTTGGAATTTTTTTAAATATCCTTGCTTTTTGAGATCTTTTGGAAAATCCCTTCAAGTTATTGAAATCCATTAAAATACCCTAAAATATTTTAAATCCGTTGAATCTTTTAAAACTCATTTGGAAAATTTTTAAATATTCTAAAATGTTTCCAATCCTTTAGAAGTTTTTAAGGTTCTTTAAAATTCCTTTGAAAATTTTGAAAATATCCTAAAGTGTTTCAAATCCTTTACATAAAAATAAAAATTATTGACTTATATTAAAAATTACCAAAAAAAATCAATCTTTTAAAATACTCTAAAATAGTTCAGTTTCTTTGAAATCTATTGAAAATTCTTTGGCAAATTTCAATATACCCTAAAATGTCATCTATTAAAAACATCCGTGATTTGCAGAATTATTTGTAAGATTTTCCGAACCCTTCTCGGATATGTATACTTGTGTTTGCTGATCACATCCAGTCTCCTTATCTCCTATCTTATCTACAATTCGAGCCTTCTAAGGCAGACTTCTGTTAGCAGACACAGCTGCAATGGCTACCCCTACAGAATTACAATTTGCGGTTTCGTAGCAAGCAATTCCACTTGTATTGTGAGAAACGCCGATTTATTTAAAAATACGATCAGAATTACAAAATGGAATAATAGTGACCATATATTTCTTGTTCGATTGAAAAGACAAAATAGGCTTAAAATTGAAATGGCATGAAGGAAAATACCTCGTTAAATATTTAGGGGTCGTCTGTAAACTACGTTACAAATTTAGAGGGGCGGGACAAAAATTACGGTTTGTAACAAGGGGAGGAGAGGTTTCAGTGGAAGTAATTATACAAACTTAGACAACATTTTTAGTATTTTTTCTGATAATAATAAATTTTAACAAAGTTTGTTAATTTTGCGAAAGAGTCACTTTTCTTCGTTTAAATGCGAATTTATTTGGTTTGATTACAAATTCTGTCTGATAAAAAAATGTAATAAGTTTGTTGAAAACGTAAATGTTTTGTCAATAAAATATAATTTTCGGTCAAAAATTCAACTACTTGGTTAAAATTTGAACGAATTAGCTACAAAATAATTTTTTGGTTGAATATTATTCTCTTTTGGTTGATAATGTAACTATTTTCTTGAAAATTTATTTCATTTGTGGTTAAAAAATATTTTTTTGAACTGATAATTCAACTATTACATTTTTGGTTGCAAATTTATCCTTTTTAGTTAAAAAATGAAATATTGGGTTGAAAATTTACTATTTTTTCTTGAAAATTCAACTACTGTCAAACCTGGATTTACCCCTTAACTGGCACAATTCGCTTTTATTACGTAAATGCCACAATGGGTATTGTTCACCCCACGTGTTCAAATATGTCCCGCGCAGTCGGTATTGAATATTTTCGCACAAAAAAATTATGTAGTATATTTCAAGATATGTTTTTTAAAGTGGAATCGGTTTTATAGTCATTAGTTTAATTTAGGTTAGTTAAAGAAAATTTTTGAATTTTTTAAATATTTTTACCTAAAAAATTAGAGTTACATACTACACTTTAAGAAAAAAAATACTGCGTTATTGATGCTTTCAAAAAAGGTATTTATTTTGAAAAATGAAAACTCGATTTAATGGTAAAATAAAACACCACATTTTTCCATGCTCAAATCAATTTTTTTTATTTGAAATGGCACATCAGGCGATTGCAATCGTCATAGTAAGCGTGAATTTGTATGTGCATTTATTTGAATGTAAGCGTTCAAAATAATGAAAGAAAATTTATTTCACTTTAGATGATAAATTTACGTTAGAAACTGAACGAAAATCACTAATATCAATGACTCAAATTTTGGTTGAAAGTAACTTTTTTGCTCACTTACGGCACAACGGGTACTAAATACACCACAGTTTTACAAGGTCTACTTTGAGCGGGTGCCCAACATATGCTGACGTTTGCCGCTCTATACTAACCCACTTTACCTTTAGTAGGAGATGTCAATTACTGGTAAAAGTCGAAAGGTGGTCCATTTTCTCGAATTTAGTACGGTTAATTCGAGATCAAAAATGTGTTGGGGTATTTTTTACTCATAGTGCCAGTTAAGGGTTAATGTCAATTTTGGAACTGAGATTCACATTAAATTCAGAGTCTCTGAACTATTTTGTCTCTCTCCTGTTTTTTCTCTTTCTTGTTTGTCTCTCAGTTTTGTGACGCTGAAGTGAGCACTGCATATCCTCCCGCAGCGTTAATTCTCGGAAACATTAAATTGACGATCGCTAAATCCAGGTTTGACTGTATTTGGTTGAAAAATCGTGCTTTTAGGAAGAAAATTAATCCTTTTGGTTAAAAAAAAACATATTTTTGGTTGAATGTTAAACTCTTTTGTTGAAAGTTCATTTTTTTTATTTCATTATTTAACATACATGTTTATAAGTTGAACTATAATTTAAACATTCATTTTTTAAAGCTTCACGTTTTTGGTTTAAAGTTTAACTATTTTGTTGAAAATTAATTTAATTTTTATTTTTTGGTAAAAATTAGTTTTTCATCTATCAATTGAACTATTTTTGGTTCGAAATGAAAATTCTTTTTTTTTATTGAGGATTCAGCTATTTGGTTAAAATTTGGTCTTTTTTGTTGAATTCAACTGATTGAAAATTCTTTTTTTTCTAAAGATTAACGTTTTAAACTGAACATTGAATGGTTTATTTTCAATTAAAAACTTATCTTTTTAGTTGAGAATCCAACTGTCTTCTAGAAAATTCGACTTTCTGGATTAAAAATTTAACTATTTGGTTAAAAATTCAACTTTTATGTTGAAAATTTGTCTTTTGTCCTGGAAAGTTCAACTGCTTAGTTGTTAATGAAACTACCTGGTTAAACATTTTTTTTCCAAAAATTCATCTCTTTAAATAGAAAATTAATCTATTTTTGTTGAAAATGCAATATATTTCGACTTACAAAATTAAGAATTTATGGTGTTTTATGTTAAATTGAATTACGGTATCTACATTAATTTTGATTGAAAGAATTTATTCCACTGTTTTTGTAAAAAAAAAAAAGATTTCCTCTGTTTTCAGAGCCAAAAGCTACGTTTTTAGGGGGGGGGGGGCAAAAATAGTAAAACTGTCCACGTAAGTTATTAACGGACCCCTATCTTTTATAATTTATATCGTCATCATTAAACTAAGTCAATCTTTAATATCTATCACAATAATTAGCCACATTAGTCATATTTGTACTCGTAATTTCTAAAGAATAGTTATAAAAATATGGACATTACACTCTGTTATCCGATTTTAAGAAGAAGTCGTATTTCTTGCAAAGAGGCATTTAATATTTCTCATGAATATGATATGAGTATATAAGATGACAGTTATTTAAACGTTTATGAGTCTGCAACCTTGAAGTGACGTGAAGAAAAGAAAACGATCTTTTCAGCACATCCCAGACATTTTACAGTACATTCTATAAAAACGAAACTACATACCTTTCAAGTTTACTCTGCGGTCTCGTTTAGAGATGGGAATCTCCTACCTTCCAGAAGCAGACATCTCGGAGCATTTAGGATTTTAAGCGAATTTAAGCCATTAGGGAAAGAGATAAATAATCTGCGTCGGGGATCTTAGATAATAATATAGCGAGCTGGAATAATTTCAATTCAATTGAGTTCAATTTCCATATTGATATTTTTGTCAATTATATATTTCATGAGGAATCATGAGCTCGACGAAACGTAGAGTTTTGTGGGAAATTCCACGTGAGGTTCGAATGGTAAATTGAAAAAAATCATGTGAAAAATCAGGAGGAATTCCACGCATTTTGGGCTTTTTTGGGCACCAATTAAAATTTGTGAACTCCTTTAGTTTTTAAAAAAAAAATAATTTTTTCTGGAGGTTCTAGCGTAAATTAACCTAGCACCTCCACTTCCAAAAATCACAAAATAATACAAATTAAATTCCACCAGAATTTTAAACTTTTTTGGGGCTTTTAAAACCCCTAAAAAAATTTGCACCAAACAACCCTCAAGTTCAAAAATCAACCCCCTTCAAAAAATGGTAATCTTTTACAAATATAATCCTGACGTATTTTGCGGTTTTTTTGGTTTCCTCGAAAATGCCAACTTTGATTTTTGGCTCCAACGCTTAATGTAAAACATTAACTCCTTTGTTTGACTAATTATAAATCTAACACAAAATATGAGGCATTGCAAGTCAGCAATCAGTGTTTTCAACATTGACGCACTATACTGAAGTATTTTTTTATATAAATTGTGTGGAACTATTAACTTATACATTAAATCTATTAATTATGTTTCTTAAGTACTTATATATTGCTGCACAAAAAATTAATTTAAAAAAACGAGGACTTTAAGGATGTAAAAATTTTAATGAAGAGAATCGAGTATTGAAAAAATAAATAAAATAATAACAGGCGTCACAGCGTAAAATATTTTCGAACTAGGGGAAAAGGAGAATATTTCACAAAAATTAAGTAAATAGTAGAGGGAGAAAAACAAATTTGTTGACAAATATTTAGATACAGTTGTTATTTATTCTTTTGCAGTTTTTAATATTTCTTCAACACTAAAGATGTTCCTTCTTCACAAAGATTTTAAATTGCTTCCAAATTTTTGATGGGAGAAACAAAATTTTTAATAAGGGTTGTGTAACACTTAAATTTCATTTTTGAGTGACAAATATAGCCATATATTTTTTTTGGAATATGCAACTCAAGTAAAAGATTTATTTTTTAATCGCCAATAATTTCCTGTACCATAATACCTAATTCCACAAATTATTATAAGTACATCAACAATTTATTTTATCAATAGAATCGCTCAAATCTAAAATAGTAAGGAGTTAAATAAAAAATTATATTTTTGTTTGAAAAAACCTAGGCATATAAGTATAATTAAATACCTAAAAATTAATTGAACCAATTTATTCATTACATTTCAATTTGTATACTAAAGAGCGATTGCAATAAAAAAATTAATCATTTTAATCATACATTATACATGAAATTATTGTTAAATGTGTGAAAAGTATTTTCCATAAGTATCAAGGATTTGTTGCTATACTAAAACACACAATTTCAATGTATACAATTCTTTTATAATACTCAGGGTTAAAACTCACAGTCTTTTCCAGTTTTCCGGGTTCATAAATCAAGTTTCTCTATGTTCCTTTTTTTTGTAAATCAAATAGCGCGATAACCGTTTTCTATACATGTGAAAAAAATGAGCCCTTGCATTTTTTTTATAGTCAACAATTTCTATACTGTTGCATTGTATTCAATACTTCGGTAATATAAATTATTAAGAAATTATTGACTTTTCAGAAATACTAAAATAACTACTTTAAAGCCGAGTTTAAGAAAATCTGAGTTTACGCCGCATGCTATTGGACCCTTGGCAAACAAGATGAAGTATATTATTTACCCCGCTGCGAGTTGAAGTCCCCGGAATGAATGACTATTTCACTGTTATGAGATTAAGGCCGGTTCAAAAAAATTACATTATAAAAGCATGGATTAATTTAATCTTAATTAGCACAATTAATTCATTTATAGAATTAGAAGGAAGTAAAAAAAGATTCATGAAAATCGAGTAATATCATTTTTAGCAGTTTTAGAGGAGCCCACAATATTCAATTGATTTGTCTAACATTTTTAGAATTAATTGACATGTACTGAAATTTCATACATGGAAAATAGACTGGACAGACCACTTTTTCTGTAATTTGAATATTTGAAGTGTGGATTTCCGATCGGATAAAAACACTAATTTAAAAATTTTGTAGAATATTAATAAATAAATACGTACTTAAAACATATATCAGTACATAATAAATTGAAACGTTAGATTCCGGATTAGAAAATGTTATTATATTTTGAGAAGATCAGGGGAAATTTTATGTTCCTTTAAGCGTGTAATTTTTCTCAAATGTGGAAGTTGAATAAAAATCAAATTGTCGTGTTGCAAGAAAAAATCAAAAAGTTAGTCCCTAAATACTGCAGTTCCAAATTGAGAACTTAAGAATATCATTAAACGAAGTTATCTAATTGGGATAAAATGAAGGTAATATGCAAAAACATGTCTCGTGGTATATTATATTGAAGTGAATATTTAATACTTATAAATCGCAATAACAACAGAAAAAGTGGCATTTTTATTATTATTATTATTATTATTATTATTATTACACCATTAGGCCATTTCCCTTTCGGGGTAGGCGTGACTCACTCGGTAGGAGAAAGGAGTAGTGTGTGGAAGGGATAGAGATTTTTCAGATTGATCCAGAATTCTCGTGCTATTTAAGTAAATAACACGTTCGTTCCGCAACACTGCTCCGAACACTGCTACGAAGCGAAGAACCTCACGAAGTCGTTATGTAAGGTTCCCCACTTGGGTCCATTAGTGGCCAAGGTCTTTTGTTTCAGGCTTCATTCACTCTACTGACACTCTTTTTATTAACTATTTGCTGCCATACTTTCCTGTCCTGGCATACTGCTCTAGCTTCTTTTATGTCCATGCATTTTTTCATGCAGGCTCTCGTGTTTCTGTGACTTCTTATGTCTCTTCTAACTAGGGTCTCATTCACACATGCTAACCATTCTTTCCGCGGTCTACCTCTGGGCACGCTGCTATTTACTTTACCTTGATACACTTGTTTCGTTAGTCGTTCATTTGGCATTCTCTCAACATGTTCGAACCATCTGCACCGATTTCTTTCCCATGTATCTACTAGCGTCTCTTCTGCACCACATTTATTTAGAATCATCTCGTTACTTACTTTGTCCATCAGGGTTTTCCCGCATATTATGCGCATGAATCTCATGTCAATTGCGTTAATTTTACTCTTATCTTTTTCTTGATAAGTCCATATCTCGCTACCGTATAGTACATTTGGTACAAATATAGAATTATGTATTGCCATTTTAGCTTTATTTGATATATTTTTACTTCTGATAAGGGGACCTGCTCTACCAATAACCTTCTTATTTCATTTATTCGTCTATATAATTCCTCATCTATCTTCCTGTCCCTAGTAAATAAGCTACCAAGGTATACGAACTTATCAACTTGTTCAATTCTCTCATCATTTTTTAAAATATTGCATAGTGTTCTCTCACTCTTTCCTTCGAACACCCTAGTTTTTGTTTTATTTGCGTTAATTTTGAGGCCCATGCTCTTCATGCTTGCATCTAGTTTATTCAACATTGTTTGTAGGTCTTCGATAGACTCTGCCATAATAACCTTATCATCTGCGAACGCTAACCTACGTACCCTTACTGTTTCGAGATCCACACCGTCTTCGTCGAACAGAGCCATTCTTAAACACTTGTCCATAAATAATATAAATAACCATGAAGACATAACGCATCCTCGTCTAACTCCTTGAATAATATCGAAACAGTCACTCAGTTTCCCATTCACTCTTAAAGTCGCTTTGCTACCTGTATATATTGTTTTTATAGCTTGTAGGATCCATCCATTGACTCCATACTCTTTCAGGACTTCCCAAAGTTTACTTCTATCTACCTTGTCAAAAGCTTTTTCTAGGTCAACAAATGCACAGAAAACTTTTTTTCCTACTCTCAAACTTTTTTCTGTTATTTGCCTTAAGCTAAATATTTGATCCGTGCATAACCTACCTGGCATAAACCCACCTTGGACTTCCCAAATCTTTGCTTCTGTTATTTTCATTACCCTACGAATAAGTATTTTTGAATATATTTTACTTACGGTGCTTAATAAGCTAATCCCTCTGTAATTATTGCACTTACTTTTATCACCCTTTCTCTTGTATATTGGTACGATAATCACTTCTTTCCAATCGTCTGGGACGTCTCCCATCTCAAAACATAAATTTATCAATTCGCACAATGTATGTGGTATGCACACGCCACCGTGTTTAAGCATTTCAGCGTTAATATCGTCTACCCCGGCAGCCTTACCGTTCTTCAAGTTCTTAATTATATCCCTAACCTCAGTGACACAGACTTTTTCAATTGAGTTTTCCATCGCATCGTGTTCAACATTGCAGTTGTGGTGTCCTACAGCTTCATCTCCGAATTGTCTCCTAAAATAGTCTCTGAAAGCCTCTAGTATTCCGTCTGCATCATATACCATTTCCCCCCTACTATTTCTCATGTTCACAATTTCTGTACTTTTGTTTCCTTTCATTTTTTTATAAAGTAGTTTCCCGCTTCCTTCAAAGTCGTTTTGTATTTTTATCTCTTCTTCTGCTCTAATTGTATCTTTACTTTCTTTAATCAATTGTTTAAGTATCCTGTTTTCGCGTCTATAATCATTTCTACGTCTACTTCTTTCCTCATTGCTAAGACCTGCGATGTTCAAAGTTCTCTTGTACGCTTCTCTTTTTGCTTTTTGGGCAGCCTGAATTTCATCATTCCACCACGCATCACCAGAAATTCTTCTTGCAACTGCGGTACCACACACTTCGATCGTACATCTAACAAAGATATCCCGTAACATTGTCCAGGCGCCCTCTATATCTTTGTTTTTTTATACGGTCCTCCCATGTTGCCCTATCTATGTTTTCGATTATCTTATTTTGGAAATCTATTCGCACATCCGGTTTCTGTAGGTTTTTAATTTTGATTCGCGTTTGTTTTGCTTTTTTGGTTCTCTTTTTTCTCCATCCCCAACCTAAGTTAATTTTTGAGATCAGAAGGTAATGATCAGTATTGCATTCAGGACCCCTCATGACCCTTGTATTTTTGACTAACCCTCTTAGCCTTTCATCCGCAACAACAAAGTCAATTATAGTGTGGCTATTTTATTTAGACCAGGTGTACATGTGGATCATTTTATACCTAAACCAAGTATTTCTAATAAGCAGACCCCTTTCTAAGCATAGACCAACTAATTTATCTCAGTTATAGTTTTTTCTTGGATCCCTAACATTACCTAGTACTCTTTCTGTATCCTGATTTTGGATGCCCACCCATCCGTTCATGTCTCCTAGTAGAATTATTCTTTCCCCATATTCGCAAATATTTATTGTGTCATTTAAAGTGTTCCAGAAGACGTCTTTTACTTCTCTGGGATCACTATCAACTGGCGCGTAGTATGCTATGATAAATAGTCTTCTGATTCCTACTTTCATTCTAGCCCATAGCATTCTGGGAGACACGAAACCATGGTCTCCGAGATGCTGCTTTGCTCTTTCATTCAAAATCAGACCTACTCCTTGTTTACCATGTGATTCACAGTCTGCTCCTGACCATATTTCAAATGCGCCTTTCAGCACGCCGTTTTTTATGTCTTTAGTTTCGCATCCCTTTTTCTTTGTTTCGGGCACACATAAAATATCTAGTTTCTTCACGTCCATAGTTTGACACAATTCTTTTACCTTGAGATCATTTACTCCCCTAGCATTCCAAACACCCAGTCTCCATTCGTCGCCTGAAACACAACCTTTAGATTTTCCGTGTGCATGCCTTTTGTCATTAAAAGTTCCAGTCCTTTCCGAGGCTATTTTGTAGTTTGTATTATTCATTGTTTAGATTATACGCC